>NC_084611.1:10222853-10295353 GCF_033978795.1 Nerophis ophidion | reverse complement strand
GTCCAGTCCATAGTGGATCTAATATAATAGTGAGAGTCCAGTCCATAGTGGATCTAACATAATAGTGATAGTCCAGTCCATAGTGGATCGAACATGATAGTGTGAAAGTCCAGTCCATAGTGGATCTAATATAATAGTGAGTGTCCATTCCATAGTGGATTTAGCATAATAGTGATAGTCCAGTCCATAGTGGATCTAACATAATAGTGATAGTCCAGTCCATAGTGGATCTAACATAATAGTGAGAGTCCAGTCCATAGTGGATCTAACATAATAGTGAAAGTCCAGTCCATAGTGGATTTAGCATAATATTGTGAGAGTCCAGTCCATAGTGAATCTAACATAATAGTGAGAGTCCAGTCCATAGTGGATCTAACATGATGGTGTGAGAGTCCAGTCCATAGTGGATCTAACATAATAGTGAAAGTCCAGTCCATAGTAGATCTAACATAATAGTGAGAGTCCAGTCCATAGTGGATCTAGCATAATATTGTGAGAGTCCAGTCCATAGTGGATCTAACATAATAGTGAGAGTCCAGTCCATAGGGGGGCTAGCAGGAGACCATCCCGAGTGGAGACGAATGAGCAGCGCAGAGATGTTCCTAACCGATGCACAGGCAAATTGTCCCGACTCTGGACAGCCAGCACTTCATCCATGACCACCACTCAAGCCCAGACTTCCCTCTCCCCAGCCACTTTGTCCAGCTCTTCCCGGGGGATCCCGAGGCGTTCCAAGGCGAACGTGTCCTGGGTCTTCCCCTTGGCCTCTTATCGGTCGGACGTGCCCTAAACACCTCCCTGACCAGATGCCTTAACCACCTCATCTGGCTCCTCTCCATGTGGAGGAGCAACGGCTTTACTTTGAGTTCCTCCCGGATGGCAGAGCTTCTCACCCTATCTCTAAGGGAGAGACCCACCACACGGCGGAGGAAACTCATTTTGGCCGCTTATACCCGTGATCTCTTCCTTTCGGTCAAAACCCAAAGCTCATGACCATAGGTGAGGATGGGAACTTATATCGACAGGTAAATTGAGAATTTTGCCTTCCGGCTCAGCTCCTTCTTGACCACAACGGATCGGTACAACGTCCGCATTACTGAAGACGCCGCACCGATCCGCCTGTCGATCTCACGATCCACTCTTCCCTCACTCGTGAACAAGACTCCGAGGTACTTGAACTCCTCCACTTGGGGCAGGGTCTCCTCCCCAACCCGGAGATGGCACTCCACCCTTTTCCGTGCGAGAACCATGGACTCAGACTTGGAGGTGCTGATTCTCATCCCAGTCGCTTCACACTCGGCTGCGAACCGATCCAGTGAGAGCTGAAGATCCTGGACCAGATGAAGCCATCAGGACCACATCATCTGGAAAAAGCAGAGACCTAATCCTGCAGCCACAAAACCGGATCCCCTCAACGCCTTGATTGCGCCTACAAATTGTGTCCATAAAAGTTATGAACAGAATTGGTGACAAAGGGCAGCCTTGGCGGAGTCCAACCCTCCCTGGAAACGTGTCCGACTTACTGCCGGCAATGCGGACCAAGCTCTGGCACTGATCGTACAGGGAACGGACCGCCACAATCAGACAGTCCGATACCCCATACTCTCTGAGCACTCCCCACAGGACTTCCCGAGGGACACGGTCGAATGCCTTCTCCAAGTCCACAAAGCACATGTAGACTGGTTTGGGCAAACTCCCATGCACCCTAAAGGATCCTGCTGAGAGTATAGAGCTGGTCCACAGTTCTACGACCTGGACGAAAACCACACTGCTCCTCCTGAATCTGAGGTTTGACTATCCGGCGTTAGCTCCTCTCTAGTACACCTGAATAGACCTTACCGGGAAGGCTGAGGGGTGTGATCCCACGATAGTTGGAACACACCCTCCGGTTCCCCTTCTTAAAGAGAGGAACCACCACCCCGGTCTGCCGATCCAGAGGTACCGCCCCCGATGTCCACGTGATGCTGCAGAGTCTTGTCAACCAAGACAGCCCCACAGCATCCAGAGCCTTAAGGAACTCCGGGCGGATCTCATTGCCACCGAGGAGCTTTTTAACTACCTGGTTTAAATGTTAGATATTGGGTTGAGTTCGAACCTCGGATTCAGGAGGAACAGTGTGGTTTCCGTCCTGGTCGTGGAACTGTGGACCAGCTCTATACTCTCGGCAGGGTTCTTGAGGGAGTTTGCCCAACCAGTCTACATGTGCTTTGTGGACTTGGAGAAGGCATTCGACCGTGTCCCTCGGGAAGTCCGGTGAGGAGTGCTCAGAGAGTATGTATTGGGTATGGGACTGTCTGATTGTGGCGGTCCGCTCCCTGTACGATCAGTGCCAGAGCTTGGTCCGCATTGCCGGCAGTAAGTCGAACACATTTCCAGTGAGGGTTGGACTCCGCCAAGGCTGTCCTCTGTCACCGATTCTGTTCATAATTTTTATGGACAGAATTTCTCGGCGCAGTCAAGGCGTTGAGGGGTTCCGGTTTGGTGACCGCAGGATTAGGTCTCTGCTTTTTGCGGATGATGTGGTCCTGATGGCTTCATCTGACCGGGATCTTCAGCTCTCGCTGGATCGGTTCGCAGCCGAGTGTGAAGCGACCGGAATGAGAATCAGCACCTCCAAGTCCGAGTCCATGGTTCTCGCCCGGAAAAGGGTGGAGTGCCATCTCCGGGTTGGGGAGGAGACCCTGCCCCAAGTGGAGGAGTTCAAGTACCTAGGAGTCTTGTTCACGAGTGAGGGAAGAGTGGATCGTGAGATCGACAGGCGGATCGGTGCGGCGTCTTCAGTAATGCGGACGTTGTACCGATCCGTTGTGGTGAAGAAGGAGCTGAGCCGGAAGGCAAAGCTCTCAATTTACCGGCTGATCTACGTTCCCATCCTCACCTATGGTCATGAGCTTTGGGTCATGACCGAAAGGATAAGATCACGGGTACAAACGGCCGAAATGAGTTTCCTTCTCTCCCTTAGAGATAGGGTGAGAAGCTCTGCCATCCGGGAGGAACTCAAAGTAAAACCGCTGCTCCTTCACATGGAGAGGAGCCAGATGAGGTGGTCCGGGCATCTGGTCAGGATGCCACCCGAACGCCTCCCTAGGGAGGTGTTTAGGGCACGTCCAACCGGTAGGAGGCCACGGGGAAGACCCAGGACACGTTGGGAAGACTATGTCTCCCGGCTGGCCTGGGAACGCCTCGGGATCCCCCGGGAAGAGCTAGACGAAGTGGCTGGGGAGAGGGAAAGTCTGGGTTTCCCTGCTTAGGCTGCTGCCCCCGCGACCCGGCCTCGGATAAGCGGAAGTGGATGGATGGTTTAAATGTAACTTTGGTATTGGGTTTCACTATGTAAAGCGCTTTGAGTCACGAGAGAAAAAGCGCTATGTAAACATAATTCACTTCACACTTCGCTTACCTGTGATGATGTTGTCGAGAAGCGTGGTCGGCATGCAGAAAATCCCCACCAGGAGGTCGCTCACGGCCAGGTTGAGGATGAACAAGTTGGTGACGGTGCGCATGTTCTTACTCCGGAGCACGATGAAGCACACCACGCCATTGCCCACCATGCACACCAGGAAGATGAGCAGGTAGGACACGATGAAGATGGCCGCCGTGGACGGCTGGTGCAGGTAGAATCCCACGTAGGTGATGTTGTTCCTGGGGAGGGCGTAGTCCCAGGAGGTGTTGTAAAAAGTCCAGTTGTCGTAGGGCGGTGTCGTGTTGGCGCCGACTTGTCCGTCCATTTTAAACCTGGGCGGAGAAAAGGAGTGGATTACTTAGTGGGCGAGTTCGTCGCGAAGGAAAGCCATCTTTTATTCATAGAGCTCCGTATCAACAATGACAAATTGGCCTCCGGCAAGTGGATCCGGCTCGTAGATATGCGGATTTGAATGAGGAAAGCACAAAGACAACGTGAAGACTTCGGCTGGGGTGTCATTTCAAAGCCAGAGAATGATGTGAGGAGAGGCGTCTTAATTGGCGATATTCCTCGGTATGAAAAGATTCCTTGAAATAAAGAAGGAGGGCGGGAGGAAGCTTGAAGGGAAGAAGAGTTCAACATAAAAGCAAACGTCCTGTCAATCACTATAATCAATCAATCAATCAATCAATGTTTACTTATATAGCCCTAAATCGCTAGTGTCTCAAAGGGCTGCACAAACCACAACACAAACCACTACGACAACCTCGGTAGAACCACATAAGGGCAAGGAAAACTCACACCCAGTGGGACGTCGTCGGTGACAATGATGACCCGAATGATGACTATGAGAACCTTGGAGAGGACGAAAGCAATGGATGTCGAGCGGGTCTAACATGATACTGTGGAAGTTCAATCCATAATGGATCCAACACAGCCGCGGGAGTCCAGTCCAAAGCGGATCCAACACAGCAGCGAGAGTCCCGTCCACAGGAAACCATCCCAAGCGGAGGCGGATCAGCAGCGTAGAGATGTCCCCAACCGATACACAGGCGAGCGGTCCATCCTGGGTCTCGACTCTGGACAGCCAGTATTTCATCCATGGTCATTGGACCGGACCCCCTCCACAAGGGAGGGGGGGACATAGGAGAAAACAGCGGAGCCAGCAGGAAACCGTTCCAAGCGGAGGCGGATCAGCACCGCGGGGATGTCCCAAGCCGGTAGACAGGCAAGCGGTCCATCCTGGGTCCCGACTCTGGACTATGACGGTGGCAGTGGACCGCAGTCCCGAACAGGAATAATAATCACGACACTGACTTGATTTCAGCTAAAAGATTGATTTGACCTTTCCGTCAGCTTCACTGCAGACCACGGCAACATGGCTACTGTTCTCCGCGCTTCTGCTGGAGTTCCTGAAATGAGCTTGTTCGAGTCCGGCTCACTTTGCACGGCACCATCGGATGCAAGCAAAAATAATGGAGCCCGGTTTTGTTCGTAATCCCCCTGGAAAAAGGTTCCGGAGTCAATTAATACCACGACAGGACTGACTCAGGCGCTCTGCGGAATGGAACTGTCATGATCCCACATGACAGTTTGGTCTTTGTTCATCAATCAATCAATCAATCAATCAATCAATCAATCAATCAATGTTTATTTATATAGCCCTAAATCACAAATGTCTCAAAGGACTGTAGAAACCATTACGACTACGATATCCTCGGAAGAACCCACAAAAGGGCAAGGAAAACTCACACCCAGTGGGCAGAGAGAATTCACATCCAGTGGGACGCCAGTGACAATGCTGACTATGAGAAACCTTGGAGAGGACCTCAGATGTGGGCAACCCCCCCCCCCCCCCCCTCTAGGGGACCGAAAGCAATGGATGTCGAGCGGGTCTAACATGATACTGTGAAAGTTCAATCCATAGTGGCTCCAACACAGCCGCGAGAGTTCAGTTCAAAGCGGATCCAACACAGCAGCGAGAGTCCCGTCCACAGGAAACCATCCCAAGCGGAGGCGGATCAGCAGCGTAGAGATGTCCCCAACCGATACACAGGCGAGCGGTCCGTCCTGGGTCTCGACTCTGGACAGCCAGTATTTCATCCATGGTCATTGGACCGGACCCCCTCCACAAGGGAGGGGGGGACATAGGAGAAAACAGCGGAGCCAGCAGGAAACCGTTCCAAGCGGAGGCGGATCAGCACCGCGGGGATGTCCCAAGCCGGTAGACAGGCAAGCGGTCCATCCTGGGTCCCGACTCTGGACTATGACGGTGGCAGTGGACCGCAGTCCCGAACAGGAATAATAATCACGACACTGACTTGATTTCAGCTAAAAGATTGATTTGACCTTTCCGTCAGCTTCACTGCAGACCACGGCAACATGGCTACTGTTCTCCGCGCTTCTGCTGGAGTTCCTGAAATGAGCTTGTTCGAGTCCGGCTCACTTTGCACGGCACCATCGGATGCAAGCAAAAATGATGGAGCCCGGTTTTGTTCGTAATCCCCCTGGAAAAAGGTTCCGGAGTCAATTAATACCACGACAGGACTGACTCAGGCGCTCTGCGGAATGGAACTGTCATGATCCCACATGACAGTTTGGTCTTTGTTCATCAATCAATCAATCAATCAATCAATCAATGTTTATTTATATAGCCCTAAATCACAAATGTTTCAAAGGACTGTAGAAATCATTACGACTACGATATCCTCGGAAGAACCCACAAAAGGGCAAGGAAAACTCACACCCAGTGGGCAGAGAGAATTCACATCCAGTGGGACGCCAGTGACAATGCTGACTATGAGAAACCTTGGAGAGGACCTCAGATGTGGGCAACCCCCCCCCCCCTCTAGGGGACCGAAAGCAATGGATGTCGAGCGGGTCTAACATGATACTGTGAAAGTTCAATCCATAGTGGCTCCAACACAGCCGCGAGAGTTCAGTTCAAAGCGGATCCAAGACAGAAGCGAGAGTCCCGTCCACAGGAAACCATCCCAAGCGGAGGCGGATCAGCAGCGTAGAGATGTCCGCAACCGATACACAGGCGAGCGGTCCGTCCTGGGTCTCGACTCTGGACAGCCAGTATTTCATCCATGGTCATTGGACCGGACCCCCTCCACAAGGGAGGGGGGGACATAGGAGAAAACAGCGGAGCCAGCAGGAAACCGTTCCAAGCGGAGGCGGATCAGCACCGCGGGGATGTCCCAAGCCGATAGACAGGCAAGCGGTCCATCCTGGGTCCCGACTCTGGACGAGCGGTCCATCCTGGGTCCTGACTCTGGACAGCCAGTACACCATCCATGGCCACCGGATCGGACCGGACCCCCTCCACAAGGAAGAGTGGGACATAGGAGAGAACTTTTTGAGTGGGTTTGGTTCATTGTTGCATTCCACTTCCGATACCATACTGATATTGCAGCCTCGACCATATATATATATATATATATATATATATATATATGTATATTCCCAATCTCAATTGGACTTAATTTACATATATACATACATATATATATATATATAAAATAAAGTCCAATTGAGATTGGGAATAAATATATATACATATATATATGTGTGTATATATATGTATATATATATATATACATGTATATACACATATATATATATACACATATATATATATACACATATATATACATACATATATATATGTGTGTATATATATGTATGTATATATATATATATACATATATATATATATATATATATATATATATATATATATATATATATATATATATGTATGTATATATATTTATATAAACAATGGATGTCCGCTAACTTTTTGCAACTCAACGCCAAAAAAACGGAAATGCTTGATTATCGGTCCCGCTAGACACCGACCTCTATTTAATAATACAACTCTAACATTTGACAACCAAACAATTAAACAAGGTGACACGGTAAAGAATCTGGGTGTTATCTTCGACCCAACTCTCTCCTTTGAGTCACACATTAAAAGCGTTACTAAAACGGCCTTCTTTCATCTCCGTAATATCGCTAAAATTCGCTCCATTCTGTCCACTAAAGACGCCGAGATCATTATCCATGCGTTTGTTACGTCTCGCCTCGACTACTGTAACGTATTATTTTCGGGTCTCCCCATGTCTAGCATTAAAAGATTACAGTTGGTACAAAATGCGGCTGCTAGACTTTTGACAAGAACAAGAAAGTTTGATCACATTACGCCTGTACTGGCTCACCTGCACTGGCTTCCTGTGCACTTAAGATGTGACTTTAAGGTTTTACTACTTACGTATAAAATACTACACGGTCTAGCTCCATCCTATCTTGCCGATTGTATTGCACCATATGTCCCGGCAAGAAATCTGCGTTCAAAGGACTCCGGCTTATTAGTGATTCCTAGAGCCCAAAAAAAGTCTGCGGGCTATAGAGCGTTTTCCGTTCGGGCTCCAGTTCTCTGGAATGATCCGGTGGCCATGTACTGCTTGCCTGTGTATCGGCTGGGGACATCTCTGCGCTGCTGATCCGCCTCCGCTTGGGATGGTTTCCTGCTGGCTCCGCTGTGAACGGGACTCTCGCTGCTGTGTTGGATCCGCTTTGGACTGGACTCTTGCGACTGTGTTGGATCCATTATGGATTGAACTTTCACAGTATCATGTTAGACCCGCTCGACATCCATTGCTTTCCTCCTCTCCAAGGTTCTCATAGTCATCATTGTCACCGACGTCCCACTGGGTGTGAGTTTTCCTTGCCCTTATGTGGGCCTACCGAGGATGTCGTTCGTGGTGGTTTGTGCAGCCCTTTGAGACACTAGTGATTTAGGGCTATATAAGTAAACATTGATTGATTGATTGATATATGTATATATGTGCATATGTATGTATGTATATATGTGTATATATTCATGTATATGTATGTATGTATATATATATATATATATGAAATAAAGTCCAATTGAGATTGGGAATCTAGTCTCAAAGGTAGTCCTGCCAGATGTAAACTGAGGCCGTTAAAGTAGTTGATCAGTGGTCGCTATGGCAACAACAGAAACTAGTCCCCTTTTTAAAAGTCAGCATCCAGGCTTTAATATTAATGTTTTACACGTAATTGTTCTCCGAAGACAAAATGTGTTATTTCCTCCCAAAGATTCATTACTGTTTCCTCTCTAGCTCGTGTCAGCTCGGCGTGATGCGACTCGCGCCTTTCCATCTCGTAAACGAGTGCATAATTTAGCACAAAGGAGAGGAGAGCCTCCAGCTCGCTCCCGGCACATTTAACTCGCGGTCAAAGTCCGGGGGAAAATTCAGGAACACCGACGAGATGAAAAGGCACGTCAAGAGTGTGACGGATTTTTAATGAAGGTGTCACTATGACGATGGCAGTGGACCGCAGTCCCGAACAGGAATAATAATCACGAAACTGACTTGATTTCAGCTAAAAGATTGATTTGACCTTTCCGTCAGCTTCACTGCAGACCACGGCAACATGGCTACTGTTCTCCGCGCTTCTGCTGGAGTTCCTGAAATGAGCTTGTTCGAGTCCGGCTCACTTTGCACGGCACCATTGGATGCAAGCAAAAATGGTGGATTACAAACAGTTTTGTTTGTAATCCCCCTGGAAAAAGGTTCCGGAATGGAACTGTTATGATCCCACATGACAGTTTGGTCTTTGTTCATCAATCAATCAATCAATCAATCAATCAATCAATCAATCAATCAATCAATCAATCAATCAATGTTTATTTATATAGCCCCAAATCACAAATGTCTCAAAGGACTGCACAAATCATTACGACTACGACATCCTCGGAAGAACCCACAAAAGGGCAAGGAAAACTCACACCAGTGGGCAGGGAGAATTCACATCCAGTGGGACTCCAGTGACAATGCTGACTATGAGAAACCTTGGAGAGGACCTCAGATGTGGGCAACCCCCCCCCCTCCCTCTAGGGGACCGAAAGCAATAGATGTCGAGCGGGTCTAACATGATACTGTGAAAGTTCAATCCATAGTGGCTCCAACACAGCCGCGAGAGTTCAGTTCAAAGCGGATCCAAGACAGCAGCGAGAGTCCCGTCCACAGGAAACCATCTCAAGCGGATCAGCAGCGTAGAGATGTCCCCAACCAATACAGGCGAGCGGTCCATCCTGGGTCCCGACGAGCGGTCCATCCTGGGTCTCGACTCTGGACAGCCAGTACTTCATCCATGGTCATCGGACCGGACCCCCTCCACAAGGGAGGGGGGGACAGAGGAGAAAAAAGAAAAGAAGCGGCAGATCAACTGGTCTAAAAAGGAGGTCTATTTAAATGAGTTTTAAGGTGAGACTTAAATGCTTCTACTGAGGTAGCATCTCGAACTGTTACCGGGAGGGCATTCCAGAGTACTGGAGCCCGAACGGAAAACGCTCTATAGCCCGCAGACTTTTTTTGGGCTCTAGGAATCACAATCTCATGCATTTAAATCCATCCATCCGTTTTCTACCGCACCTGTTCAAGAAGTCGCATTAATGGTAAGTAGTATTTTTTGTCACGATGGGGGGATGGGGGGGTCGTAGCTTGCTGCAGGGTCGTTCCCCCAGGAAGGCAGACGGAATACTCGGGACATGCCCCCCCCCCAACCCCCCCCACTGTGTTGTTAGTATTTCCTTTAAGGTTTTACTACCTACGTATAAAATACTACACGGTCTAGCTCCATCCTATCTTGCCGATTGTATTGTACCATATGTCCCGGCAAGAAATCTGCGTTCAAAGAACACCGGCTTGATTCCCAAAGCCCCGAAAAAATCTGCTGACTATAGAGCGTTTTCTATTCGGGCTCCAGTACTCTGGAATGGCTAGAGTCTAGAGTATACAAATAAGTTTTATGGACTGGACTATGTTAGATCCACCATGGACTGGACTTTCACAATATTATGCCAGACCCACGCGACGTACATTGCATCGGGTCTCCCCTAGAGGGGGGCCAGGGCTTACCCAGATTTGCGGTCCTCTCCAAGGTTTCTCACAGTCTTTCTCATCGACGTCCCACTGGGTAGTCAATCAATCAATCAACGTTTATTTATAAAGCCCTAAATCACAAATGTCTCAAAGGACTGTACAAACCACTACGACTACGTCATCCTCAGAAGAACCCACAAAAGGGCAAGGAAAACTGACACCCAGTGGGCAGGTGACAATGATGACTATGAGAACCTTGGAGAGGACCTCAGAAGTGGGCAACCCCCCCCTCTAGGGGACCGAAAGCAATGGATGTCGAGCGGGTCTAACATGATACTGTGAAAGTTCAATCCATAGTGGCTCCAACACAGCCGCGAGAGTTCAGTTCAAAGCGGATCCAAGACAGCAGCGAAAGTCCCGTCCACAAGAAACCATCCCAAGCGGAGGCGGATCAGCAGCGTAGAGATGTCCCCAACCGATACACAGGCGAGCGGTCCATCCTGGGTCCCGACGAGCGGTCCATCCTGGGTCTCGACTCTGGACAGCCTGTACTTCATCCACGGTCATCGGACCGGACCCCCTCCACAAGGGAGGGGGGGACATAGGAGAAAGAAAAGAAGCGGCAGATCAACTGGTCTAAAAAGGAGGTCTATTTAAAGGCTAGAGTATACAGATGAGTTTTAAGGTGAGACTTAAATGCTCCTACTGAGGTAGCATCTCGAACTGTTACCGGGAGGGCATTCCAGAGTACTGGAGCCCGAACGGAAAACGCTCTATAGCCCGCAGACTTTTTTTGGGCTCTAGGAATCACAATCTCATGCATTTAAATCCATCCATCCGTTTTCTACCGCACCTGTTCAAGAAGTCGCATTAATGGTAAGTAGTATTTTATTTCACTATGGGGGGTGGTGGGGGGGTCGTAGCTTGCTGCAGGGTCGTTCCCCCAGGAGGGCAGACGGACTACTCGGGACATGGCCCCCCCCAACCCCCCCCCACTGTGTTGTTAGTATTTCCTTTAAGGTTTTACTACCTACGTATAAAATACTACACGGTCTAACTCCATTCTATCTTGCCAATAGTATTGTACCATATGTCCCGGCAAGAAATCTGCGTTCAAAGAACACACGGGCTTGATTCCCAAAGCCCCGAAAAAATCTGCTGACTATAGAGCGTCTTCTATTCGGGCTCCAGTACTCTGGAATGGCTAGAGTCTAGAGTATACAAATAAGTTTTATGGACTGGACTATGTTAGATCCACTATGGACTGGACTTTCACAACGACGTACATTGCATCGGGTCTCCCCTAGAGGGGGGCCAGGGCTTACCCAGATTTGCGGTCCTCTCCAAGGTTTCTCACAGTCTTTCTCATCGACGTCCCACTGGGTAGTCAATCAATCAATCAATGTTTATTTATATAGCCCTAAATCACAAATGTCTCAAAGGACTGTACAAACCACTACGACTACGTCATCCTCAGAAGAACCCACAAAAGGGCAAGGAAAACTGACACCCAGTGGGCAGGTGACAATGATGACTATGAGAACCTTGGAGAGGACCTCAGAAGTGGGCAACCCCCCCCTCTAGGGGACCGAAAGCAATGGATGTCGAGCGGGTCTAACATGATACTGTGAAAGTTCAATCCATAGTGGCTCCAACACAGCCGCGAGAGTTCAGTTCAAAGCGGATCCAAGACAGAAGCGAGAGTCCCGTCCACAGGAAACCATCCCAAGCGGAGGCGGATCAGCAGCGTAGAGATGTCCCCAACCGATACACAGGCGGGCGGGTCCATCCTGGGTCTCGACTCTGGACAGACAGTATTTCATCCATGGTCATCGGACCGGACCCCCTCCACAAGGGAGGGGGGGACATAGGAGAAAACAGAAAAGAAGCGGCAGATCAACTGGTCTAAAAAGGAGGTCTGTTTAAAGGCTAGAGTATACAGATGAGTTTTAAGGTGAGACTTAAATGCTTCTACTGAGGTAGCATCTCGAACTGTTACCTTGTTTTAGTTGTTTTCCTGTATTCTGTATCATTTACTGCTCTGGTGCTTTTATTTTGTTTCTACTTCCTGTTGAACGTCTTGCTTTGCTGTACCTTCACTTGCTCTTTAGTCAATCAAGTCTATTCAGGTTCACCTGTTGCTCCTTGCCGAGCCTGAATTCTTGCCTTTTTTTCAGTGAGCGTGAGTTACTTTGCCTCGCACTGAGTTTCGGAACCTGGTGAGGGACTTTGTTGTCTGGTGCCACACGAACCTCTTGCAGCTCAATCCGTCAAAGACCAAGGAGCTGGTCATTGACTTTGGGAGGTGGAGTCCACGGTCACAACCTATTGTGATCGAGGGAGTTGAGGTACAGACCGTGGACTCATTCAAGTACCTCGGGGTTTGGGTGGACAATAAGCTGGACTGGACTGTTAACACGGACCACCAGTACAAGAAAGGACAGAGCAGGCTGTACTTCCTCAAGAGACTGCACTCCTTCAACATTTGTAGAAAACTCCTGTGGATGTACTACCAGTCTGTGGTTGCCAGTGTTCTGTTCTACATGGTAGTGTGCTGGGGGAGCAGTACATCTAAGAAGGACAGCTCCAGACTTGAGAAACTGATCAGGCGGGCCGGTTCTACAATGGGAATGAAACTGGACTCACTGGTAACGGTGGCAGAGAAGAGGACTGTTGACAAACTAGTGAGCATCCTGGATGATGCCAGTCACCCTCTGCATAGTGTTATCAGTAGCCAGAGGAGCCTGTTCAGTTCTAGACTGCTTCATCCCCAAGTGCAGGACTAATAGACTCAAAAACTCCTTTGTCCCACACGCCATTAGACCGTAGAACTCCTCTCTGGGGCGGGGGGCCGGGGGGGTGCTAGGATAACAGGGGATGCAAAACAATAACAGTGCAATACGTTTTCATAACATGGTCACTACTGCCTACTTTGTCTTGTTATAGTCTTATTTTACTGTTATATTGCTTTTTATTAGTAATATTTCTCTATTTTGTTTCCATTAAACCCCCATTATTTACTTTTTTAAAAATTGATCTCAACTCTGTACACTGCTGCTGGAATTTTAATTTTCCTGAAAGAATCAATAAAGTACTATCTATCCATCCATCTAGCCCAGGGATGTCAAAGTCATGATCTATGGCCCCCCAGGTTGATATTTGATCAGCATTAGAACCGGCCCGCAGGCCACAGCCGCCTGCTGCTGTTTTGCAAACACCAATACTCCATCAGTGTTGGCGCTAGGAATTTTCCAAATGGGGTCCCAGGGACTCCATCAAGTCCTAAAAATGGGGTTCCACGGTTTATTTTTAAGGTCCCGCTTTTTTTGTAAGCATTTCGAAAACGAATGATAAATGTATGCTTGCGCGTAACGCCACTCCCTCCGCTGCAGGAGCAGCTAGAAGCGCCACTGAGAGCTGCAGGCAATCTGCAATCAGAGAGGCTCAACAGCATAAAGACCGACGCAGTGCCGGAACATAGTTCTCTGTCTGACAGTAAGCTTTGCGTCTTCGGCTACTCTCCCGTGTTTGCTCTCCGTATTCCTCAGCTCCTTGTGCTCACTTGTTCCTGTCCTTTCCCAGTATCCTCCGTCGCCTTGGAAGTGAGCTGTGCACCTCACTTCACTGGATCCCCTTCTGGACTCTGACTGACTCCCTCAATCTTCGACACCCTTCGCCTTGAACACGGACCTCAGGACGCCTCTCTCCAGCCTCACGGACCCATACTTTCCAAGCCTCCCGATTTTCCCGGGAGACTCCCAAATTATAGTGCCCCTCCCGAAAACCTCCCAGGGCAACCATTCTCCCGCATTTGTACCGATTCCCACCCGGACAACAAAATTGGGGGCGTGACTTAAAGGCATTGCCTTTGCGTGCCGGCCCAGGCACATAATATCTACGGCTTTTCACACACACACAAGTGAATGCGAGGCATACTTGGTCAACAGCCATACATGTCACACTGAGGGTGGCCGTATAAACAACTTTAACACTGTTATAAATATACGCCACACTGTGAACCCACACCAAACAAGAATGACAAACACATTTCAGGAAAACATCCACACCGTAGCATAACATAAACACAACAGAACAAATACCCAGAACCTCTTGCAACACTAACTCTTCCAGGACGTTACAATATACACCCACCGCTACCCCCCCCCCCATCTCCCGAATTCGGAAGCCTCAAGTTTGGCAAGAATGCACGGACCTCCCGCTTGGATCACGGACCTTCTTTTGCCCGGCTCCTTTGGACTTGTTTTCCTTTCCAACCAACACAAACTTACAACAACCTCCTGGTAGTTTTACCTTGTTAATTCCTGCACGTAGTCTTGCACGCACACACATAGTAGCATACACACTCCAATGCCTCATCAAGCACAATAAAACCCCGTTGTGCGATACTTCCTGTGTCGCACCGTCTCCTTTCCTCGCCGTACATAACACACATTCTATATTGTGTTTTGGAAAACAAAATAAAACTTTAACGCATATGTAAATTCACTTTCTTCTTTCCTTCTGCCGGTATTTTTCTCGATATTTATATTGTAATATTTTCAGAATGTTTGTTCTATTTTTGGTTGTCTCTATTTTTTTGTTGTAATGTCATGATTTTTAATAGTCTGGCCAGCGTGTGCACAGATTTTCCCCCCATGCCGCCCCTGAGCTAAAATGAGTTTGACACCCCTGCAAAAGCCTTTCGTTTCGGCTGTTTTTTTGCTCTTTGAGTAAAAAAACAAAAACTCTTTGACCTGCATGCTGCCTTCTGCCTCTGCATCCTGGGGTCACGCTAGTGCTGTGGATCTTTGGCCGTCACATGATTCAATTTGATATCGATTCTTGGGAGTGACGGTTCCATTCAGATTCGGTTCTCAATTCAAAACGATGCTGGGTTCAAATCAATACCTTTATAAGAACATTGGCTGCCAGCTCTATGATTAACGACATTCCTCCATTAAAAAAAAACAGCTCTGATAAATTACCTAAAAAAAAAAAATCCATCCATTTCCAACCGCTTGTCCTTTTTTTGTGATAAAATTCGACTAAAATATTTACTAAAGTGGCTGCACAGGACAGATTTTGGGAAAAGAAAAAATATATATATTATTTTGAACTCGATTTTAGATTATTTTGTTTTAATCGATGATAATAATAATAAAATAATAAAATACAATAAAATTATAAAAATATATATATATATATTTTGGAATTAACACATTGTTATGCCAAATTTTGTTGTGATGCCCCGCTGGATGCATTAAACAATGTAACAAGGTTTTCCTTGTTACATTGTGAAATAAACTTATGTTCTGGAAATAAAAAAAGGCCAATATTGAAGTCACAAAGAACATTTTTTTTTATTAACATGCCTCAAAACAGCAGCTTGGAATTTGAGACTTGCTCTCCCTGAGAGAGCATGAGGAGGTTGAGGTGGGCGGGGTTGTATATTGTAGCGTCCCGGAAGAGTTAGTGCTGCGAGGGCTCCTGGGTATTTGTTCTGTTGTGTTTATGTTGTGTTACGGTGCGGATGTACTCCCAAAATGTGTTTGTCATTCTTGTTTGGTGTGGGTTCACGGCGCGGCGCTTATTTGTAACAGTGTCAACGTTGTTTATACGGCCACCCTCAGTGTGACCCGTATGTATGTTGACGAAGTATGCTTTGCATTCACTTGTGTGTGTGAAAAGCCGTAGAATTTGAGACATGCTCTCCCTGAGAGAGCATGAGGAGGTTGAGGTGGGTGGGGTTGTTTTGGGGGGTTTGTATATTGTAGCGTCCCGGAAGAGTTAGTGCTGGGAGGGGTTCTGGGTATTTGTTCTGTTGTGTTTATGTTGTGTTACGGTGCGGGTGTTCTCCCGAAATTTGTTTGTCATTCTTGTTTGGTGTGGGTTCACGTTGCGGCGCATATTTGTAACAGTGTCAACGTTGTTTATACGGCCACCCTCAGTGTGACCCGTATGTATGTTGACAAGTATGCTTTGCATTCACTTATGTGTGTGAAAAGCCGTAGAATTTGAGACATGCTCTCCCTGAGAGAGCATGAGGAGGTTGAGGTGGGCGGGGTTGTTTTGGGGGGTTTGTATATTGTAGCGTCCCGGACGAGTTAGTGCTGCGAGGGCTCCTGGGTATTTGTTCTGTTGTGTTTATGTTGTGTTACGGTGCGGATGTTCTCCCGAAATTTGTTTGTCATTCTTGTTTGGTGTGGGTTCACGGTGCGGCGCATATTTGTAACAGTGTTAACGTTGTTTATACGGCCACCCTCAGTGTGACCCGTATGGATGTTGACCAAGTATGCTTTGCATTCACTTGTGTGTGTGAAAAGCCGTAGAATTTGAGACATGCTCTCCCTGAGAGAGCATGAGGAGGTTGAGGTGGGCGGGGTTGTATATTGGAGCGCCCCGGAAGAGTAAGTGCTGCGAGGCGTTCTGGGTATTTGTTCTGTTGTGTTTATGTTGTGTTACGGTGCGGATGTACTCCCGAAATGTGTTTGTCATTCTTGTTTGGTGTGGGTTCACGGTGTGGCGCATATTTGTAACAGTGTCAACGTTGTTTATACGGCCACCCTCAGTGTGACCCGTATGGATGTTGACCAAGTATGCTTTGCATTCGCTTGTGTGTGTGAAAAGCCGTAGAATTTGAGACATGCTCTCCCTGAGAGAGCATGAGGAGGTTGAGGTGGGCGGGGTTGTATACTGGAGCGCCCCGGAAGAGTAAGTGCTGCGAGGGGTTCTGGGTATTTGTTCTGTTGTGTTTATGTTGTGTTACGGTGCGGATGTTCTCCCGAAATGTGTTTGTCATTCTTGTTTGGTGTGGGTTCACGGTGCGGCGCATATTTGTAACAGTGTTAACGTTGTTTATACGGCCACCCTCAGTGTGACCAGTATGGATGTTGACCAAGTATGCTTTGCATTCGCTTGTGTGTGTGAAAAGCCGTAGAATTTGAGACATGCTCTCCACGAGAGAGCATGAGGAGGTTGAGGTGGGCGGGGTTGTTTTGGGGGGTTTGTATATTGTAGCGTCCTGGAAGAGTTAGCGCTGCGAGGGGTTCTGGGTATTTGTTCTGTTGTGTTTATGTTGTGTTACGGTGCGGATGTTCTCCCGAAATGTGTTTGTCATTCTTGTTTGGTGTGGGTTCACGGTGTGGCGCATATTTGTAACAGTGTCAACGTTGTTTTTACGGCCACTCTTAGTGTGACCTGTATGGCTGTCCGATATTATCGGACATCTCCATCTTGAACCTTTTTTTTTTTAGATAAAGATTATGTATGTATTTAATATTTGTTTACTTACTAAGGTAACAAGTAAATGGGATAAAATTGCTATGGTATGAAAAGGGGTCGGATTATATAAGCTCAGCTTCGTCCTACTCCTTTTCGGACGTGCTATAACGATACAACTGGAAAAATGTGACGCATTACATTGTATCGTATGCATGTTCCAAATAAACTGAAACTGAGGGTGAAATGAACTGAAACTGACAGGATGTAACGTGCAGCGCTCTTACTGTGAAGGCCAAAAGGCTTTGTTTTAATGTGTGACGCTGAGAAAAGAAGCTCCGTGTCAATCGAGCGCTTCTCCAATTCATGGCTGTCATCTTTCCTTTGTGTGAAGCTTTCACAACGTCAGCCGGCATTTTTATGAGAACTACCGTTACACCAGCTGGTGTGTGTGTGACTGTGTGTGTGTGTGTGTGTGTGTGTGTGTGTGTGTTTCTACCCTTCTTGAGACATCAACAAGGAAAAGTACCTTCCATGTGAGGACCGAAATCATGGTGCCAATACGGAATATCATTGCATCTAATAGAAAGCCAAATACTAGAGTCTGTGAACATTGCTCCAAAGTCAGGATTTTTTTATTGATTTAATGTGCATGCAAAAGTAAACATTGAAAGGTGCAAATGGAAAGTGTAGCTGCCATTTTGATGTGCAGTCATGTTTTCTAATGACCGTAAGTCTTGAACTATACCAGGGGGTCGGCAACCAGCGGCTCTTTAGCGCCGCCCTAGTGGCTCTCTGGAGCTTTTTCAAAAATGTATGAAAATTGGAAAAAGATGAAGGGAAAATATAATATTTTTTGTGTTAATATGGTTTGTGTAGCGGGGCGGTCTAGCTCGGTTGGTAGAGTGGCCGTGCCAGCAACTTGTGGGTTGCAGGTTCGATCCCCGCTTCCGCCATCCTAGTCACTGCCGTTGTGTCCTTGGGCAAGACACTTTACCCCACCTGCTCCCAGTGCCACCCACACTGGTTTAAATGTAAAAATTAGATATTGGCGTTTCACTATGTAAAGCGCTTTGAGTCACTTGAGAAAAGCGCTATATAAATATAATTCACTTCACTTGTGTAGGAGGAAAAACATGACACAAACCTCCCTAATTGTTATAAAGCACACAGTTTGTATCAAACATGCTTCACTGATTCAGAAATTTGGCCAGCGCCGTTTTGTCCTACTAATTTTAGCGGTCTTTGAACTCACCGTGGTTTGTTTATTTACATGTACAACTTTCTCCGACTTTCTAGGACGTGTTCTATGCCACTTCTTTTTCCGTTTCATTTCGTCAACCCAACTTTTAATGTTGTGCGCGAATGCACAAAGGTGAGTTTTGTTGATGTTATTGACTGGTGTGGAATGCTAGTAGGGCATATTTGGTCCCTGCATGACTGCAAGCTAATCGGTGCTAACATGCTATTTGGGCTAGCTATATGTACATATTGCATCATTTTTGCCTCATTTGTAGCTATATTTGAGCTCATTTAGTTTCATTTAAGTCCTCTTATTTCAATTTATATCTCATGACACACTACCTGTATGTAATATGGCTTTTAAATTTGTTTTGCGGCCCCAGACAGATTTTTAGTTTTTAGTTTTTGTCCAATATGGCTCTTTCAACATTTTAGGTTGCCGAACCCTGAACTATACAAAGTATTTCAATGGGTGGAATCTGCCCTTTTGCGTGATATTTTAGTGTTGTCCTGATACCAATATTATTTTTGATACCTTTCGGTACTTTTCGATACTTTTCTAAATAAAGGGGTTCCAGAAAAAATTCGATTATTGGCTTGATTTTAACCAAAAATTATAAGGTGTGGCAGACCGATACTTTTCAGAGGCGGTATGATACCGGATAGGATTCATTAGTATCGCGGTACTATACTAATACCCGTATACCTTACAACCCTACTAGTTACTATGGTAATCTACGTCACAGCAGGTCAGACGAGGCACCAAGCAGGGTGGGTGGGGAGCATTTCCACAGAGTGTTTCCAGTTTGTTTTAGTTTCCATGACAACCATTAGTTTCACCTGGCTCATTTGTTTCGACTCACGCACCTATCAATAATCACAGCACTATTTAAGCCTGCAGTTGCCAGGCAGTCAGCCTGGCGACATCACCCTTGATACCTGATTGCTCAGTTCTTGCCATAGATTCATGCTTTTCACGTCACAGGAAGTGTTTTTTTTGTTTTTTTCCACCTGGCTCATTTGTTTCGACTCACGCACCTGTCAGTAATCACAGCACTATTTGAGCCTGCAGTTGCCAGGCAGTCAGCCTGGCGACGTCACCCTTCATACCTGATTGCTCAGTTCTTGCCGTA
Source organism: Nerophis ophidion (assembly GCF_033978795.1). Taxonomy (NCBI): domain Eukaryota; kingdom Metazoa; phylum Chordata; class Actinopteri; order Syngnathiformes; family Syngnathidae; genus Nerophis; species Nerophis ophidion. The sequence continues at coordinate 10,275,437 of NC_084611.1, read as the reverse complement.
GATTAATGCTTTTCACGTCACAGGAAGTGTTTTTTTTTGTTTTTTTCCACCTGGCTCATTTGTTTCGACTCACGCACCTGTCAATAATCACAGCACTATTTGAGCCTGCAGTTGCCAGGCAGTCAGCCTGGCGACGTCACCCTTCATACCTGATTGCTCAGTTCTTGCCGTAGATTAATGCTTTTCACGTCACAGGAAGTGTTTTCTTTTTGGTTGTTCATATTTCTGCCATCTTGCGAGTTTTTGTTTTCAGAGCGCCTTTCGTTTGTACCGTTTTTTTGAGGTAAGATTAAAAGACGTCGATACCTTCACATCGTGTCCGATCCAGTCGATTTGCACCACGGAAAAAAAAAACCTCACCAAAGTCCACACCTTGACACATATATCAGATTGTAGATGTTTTTTATTTGTTTTTTTACCCTTCATGATCACATTTTGCTGTGTTTGTTGCATTTTTGTTGCATTTGGCTTGATTGTAAAATATGTCGATTGAGAGCGGGTGTGACGTTCATATGTTCTCAATATTCAGGTTTTTATCGTTCATAGAAAAATTTAAATTCCATTCCGTTTTCAAGGCGGTCTGTCATAACATGTTTAGCATTCAATCAGACTTTATTGTGGGGTTTTGTATTAGTTTTCCTAAAAATAGATATACCGGCCCCCAGACACATTTTTTTTCTCTAAATTTGGCCCCCCGAGTCAAAATAATGGTCTAACCACTAGGCCACTGAGTAGGGGAACATCTAAAGGGTTAGTTTTAGGGTTAGGGTTAGGGGTACTAATAAGCAATAACTCTGAGATTATTGAGGGAAGACTCTTAGTTATTGGTTGTATAATAAAGCCATGCAGAATAAGGTGTTAATAAGTACTTAATAATGACTATCAAGCGCCAATATGTTACTAATTTCCATGTTAATAAGCAACCGCTCGTCGGGACCCAGGATGGACCGCTCGCCTGTATCGGTTGGGGACATCTCTACGCTGCTGATCCGCTTGAGATGGTTTCCTGTGGACGGGACTCTCGCTGCTGTCTTGGAGCCACTATGGATTGAACTTTCACAGTATCATGTTAGACCCGCTCGACATCCATTGCTTTCGGTCCCCTAGAGGGGGGGGGGGGGGTTGCCCACATCTGAGGTCCTCTCCAAGGTTTCTCATAGTCAGCATTTTCACTGGCACTTTGCAAATAATAATTAACTTATAATTTAATGACTGCAACACGTGCCAAAGTAGTTGGGAAAGGGCATGTTCACCACTGTGTTACATCACCTTTTTGTTTTAACAACACTCAATAAACGTTTGGGAACTGAGGAAACTAATTGTTGAAGCTTTGAAAGTGGAATTCTTTCCCATCCTTGTTTTATGTAGAGTTTCAGTCGTTCAACAGTCCGGGGTCTCCGTTGTCGTATTTTACGCTTCATTATGCGCCACACATTTTCGTTGGGAGACAGGTCTTGGAAGAAAATGGATGGATGGATGGCATTCTAACTCGTAAATAAATATTAAACAAAAGTCCGCTTTTAGCGAAGCCAATGGGAGGTCCTTTATTCTGCCCATAAAATCCGATACTCCACTTACATGTCATGTAAGTGGAGTATTGGAGTATTGGAGTATTGGACCCCCCCCCCCCCCCTCCGATGACCATGGATGAAGTACTGACTGTCCAGAGTCGAGACCCAGGATGGACCGCTCATCGGGACCCAGGATGGACCGCTCGCCTGTATCGGTTGGGGACATCTCTACGCTGCTGATCCGCTTGTGATGGTTTCCTGTGGACGGGACTCTCGCTGCTGTCTTGGAGCCACTATGGATTGAACTTTCACAGTATCATGTTAGACCCGCTCGACATCCATTGCTTTCGGTCCCCTAGAGGGGGGGGGGGGGTTGCCCACATCTGAGGTCCTCTCCAAGGTTTCTCATAGTCAGCATTTTCACTGGCGTCCCACTGGATGTGAATTCTCCCTGCCCACTGGGTGTGAGTTTTCCTTGCCCTTTTGTGGGTTCTTCCGAGGATGTTGTAGTCGTAATGATTTGTGCAGTCCTTTGAGACATTTGTGATTTGGGGCTATATAAATAAACATTGATTGATTGATTGATGATTTAATGGTTTAGTGGCCCTGAGATCGGTAGGTTGTGAGTTAAAATCCCGGCCGAGTCATACCGAAGACTATATGAAAAAAATGGGACCCACTACCTCCCTGCTTGGCACTCAGCATCAAGGGTTGGAATTGGGGGTTAAATCACCAAAAATGTTTCCCGGGCGTGGCCACTATTGCTGCTCACTGCTCCCCTCACCTACCAGGGGGTGATCAAAGATGATGGGTCAAATGCAGATAATAATTTCGCCACACCTAGTGTGTGTGACACTCATTGGTACTTTAACGTTACCTTTTAATATTAGCCGAGTATTAGTCATTTTGTTATTGTAAGCGCTAACGCAGACAAGCTATTTTTAGCGGCGGGTGTGCCAATGTTGACATCATCGAGTGGTTAGGCGCTTCCTCGCTTCTCTTGCTCGGGAAAGTTTATCGCAGGCCACGCAGCTCACCTGGACAGAACAGGCCTGAGGTGGTATTCCGACAAGTCTGGAAATGAATGTGTCGCGGCAGTCGCATATGTCCCCAATACGGCGGATTGAAGAAACTCTTGGTTGTTTTTGTTCTAAAACGTCTGTGATGAACTGCAAATATCCATCCCTTTTGGGGTGACGGGGGGTGCTGGAGCCTCTCAGCTGCGTTCGGGCGGAAGGCCGGTGTACACCCTGGACAAGTCGCCCCCTCAGCACAGGGCCAACATATATTCAATCGCACCAAAATATGGGACAAAGAATACATGTTGTGTTACATCCCTAATGGACCCTTAGAAGTTGCGCAGGACTTTTTAAAAGTCCTCTGCAAGGTTTCTCACAGTCTTTCTCATCGACGTCCCACTGGGTTGTGAGTATTTCCTTTAAGGTTTTACTACTTACGTATAAAATACTACACGGTCTAGCTCCATCCTATCTTGCCGATAGTATTGTACCGTATGTCCCGGCAAAAAATCTGCGTTCAAAGAACACCGGCTTGATTCCTAAAGCCCCACTATGGACTGGACTCTCACTATTATGTTGGATCCACTATGGACTGGACTCTCACTATTATGTTGGAGCCACTATGGACTGGACTTTCACAATATTATGCTAGATCCACTATGGACTGGACTCTCACTATTATGTTAGATCCACTATTGACTGGACTCTCACTATCATGTTAGATCCACTATAGACTGGACTCTCACTATTATGTTAGATCCACTATGGACTGGACTCCCACTATCATGTTAGATCCACTATGGACTGGACTTTCACAATATTATGCTAGATCCACTATGGACTGGACTCTCACTATTATGTTAGATCCACTATGGACTGGACTCTCACTATCATGTTAGATCCACTATAGACTGGACTCTCACTATTATGTTACATCCACTATGGACTGGACTCTCACTATTATGTTAGATCCACTATAGACTGGACTCTCACTATTATGTTGGATCCACTATGGACTGGACTCCCACTATCATGTTAGATCCACTATGGACTGGACTCTCACTATTATGTTAGATCCACTATGGACTGGACTCCCACTATCATGTTAGATCCACTATGGACTGGACTTTCACAATATTATGCTAGATCCACTATGGACTGGACTCTCACTATTATGTTAGATCCACTATGGACTGGACTCTCACTATCATGTTAGATCCACTATAGACTGTACTCTCACTATTATGTTAGATCCACTATGGACTGGACTCCCACTATCATGTTAGATCCACTATGGACTGGACTCCCACTATCATGTTAGATCCACTATGGACTGGACTTTCACAATATTATGCTAGATCCACTATTGACAGGACTCTCACTATTATGTTAGATCCACTATGGACTGGACTTTCACAATATTATGCTAGATCCACTATGGACTGGACTCTCACTATTATGTTAGATCCACTATGGACTGGACTTTCACAATATTATGCTAGATCCACTATGGACTGGACTCTCACTATTATGTTAGATCCACTATTGACTGGACTCTCACTATCATGTTAGATCCACTATGGACTGGACTTTCACAATATTATGCTAGATCCACTATGGACTGGACTTTCACAATATTATGCTAGATCCACTATGGACTGGACTCTCACTATCATGTTAGATCCACTATAGACTGTACTCTCACTATTATGTTACATCCACTATGGACTGGACTCCCACTATCATGTTAGATCCACTATGGACTGGACTCTCACTATTATGTTAGATCCACTATGGACTGGACTTTCACAATATTATGCTAGATCCACTATGGACTGGACTCTCACTATTATGTTAGATCCACTATGGACTGGACTCCCACTATCATGTTAGATCCACTATAGACTGTACTCTCACTATTATGTTACATCCACTATGGACTGGACTCCCACTATCATGTTAGATCCACTATGGACTGGACTCTCACTATTATGTTAGTTCCACTATGGATTGGACTTTCACTCGAAGTCCATTGCATCGGGTCTCCCCTAGAGGGGTGCCAGGGCTTACCCACATTTTCGGTCCTCTCCAAGGTTTCTTCTAGTCTTTCTCATTGACGTCCCACTGGGTTGTGAGTTTTTCCTTGCCCTTATGTGGGCGATGATCCACAGATGTTGTTGTGGCTTGTGCAGCCCTTTGAGACAATTGTGATTTAGGGCTATAAGAACAAACATTGATTAATTGATTGATTGATTGATAATGGGCCGTATTTTGCCCAGGTCTTACATAGACCGACCCCCTGACCACAAGTCGCCCCCTCAGCACAGGGCCAACATATAATCAATCGCACCAAAATATGGGACAAAGAATACATGTGGTGTTACATCCCTAATGGACCCTTAGAAGTTGCGCGGGACTTTTTAAAAGAAACGTTCAAAGTGCTAATGGAATCGGTTTTCTTTGAAGAAGGAAAACAAGTGACCAGCGGCCTCGCCCCCAGGTATTGAAGCAGGTGAGTCGCTCTCTTCCGAGACGTTTTGTGAGATTTCCATCCTGAGGACACAACTTAATGGCTTTTTATCCCGGGGCTCACACTCATCAATTTGAGATCTACAAAAAGGACCTAAGGTCCATTTTTTTAATTGGGCCTCTGATGTTTGTTATTGTTTTTTTTCCGGATGTTGTCAACATCAGTGCTAGACTTTGATGTAAAGCCGTGAAAGAGCTGAAGGCTTAAAAGCAGAAACGCTGTAGAGGCTGAGATCACCAAGTCATTGATATCACCACCACATTTTGAGAACAACAATAGTATCGGGATAACGCCATGGAAGACCAGAATGGATCTACATTACCCCGGTTTTCATTCATTTGATCATGTTACGCCTATACTGGCTTCCTGTGCACTTAAGATGTGACTTTAAGGTTTTACTACCTAAGTATAAAATACTACACGGTCTAGCTCCATCCTATCTTGCCGATAGTATTGTACCGGCAAGAAATCTGCGTTCAAAGAACTCCGGCTTGATTCCCAAAGCCCCAAAAAAGTCTGCGGACTATAGAGCGTTTTCTATTCAGGTTCCAGTACTCTGGAATGACTAGAGTCTTGAGTATACAAATGAGTTTTATGGACTGGACTCTCACTTTTATGTTAGATCCACTATGGACTGGACTTTCACAATATTATGCCAGACCCAATCAACGTCCATTGCATAGGGTCTCCCCTAGAGGGGGGCCAGGGCTTACCCAGATTTGCGGTCCTCTCCAAGGTTTGTCATAGTCTTTCTCATCGACGTCCTGAGTATTTCCTTTAAGGTTTTACTACTTACGTATAAAATACTACACGGTCTAACTCCATTCTATCTTGCCAATTGTACTGTACCATATGTCCCGGCAAGAAATCTGCGTTCAAAGAACACCTTCTTGATTCCCAAAGCCCAAAAAAAGTCTGCGGGCTATAGGAGCGTTTTCTATTTGCGCTCCAGTACTCTGGAATGGCTAGAGTCTAGAGTATACGAATACGTTTTATGGACTGGACTCTCACTATTATGTTAGATCCACCATGGACTGGACTTTCACAATATTATGCCAGACCCACTCGACGTCCATTGCATCAGGTCTCCCCTAGAGGGGGGCCAGGGCTTACCCAGATTTGCGATCCTCTCCAAGGTTTGTCATAGTCTTTCTCATCGACGTCCCACTGGGTTGTGAGTATTTCCTTTAAGGTTTTACTACTTACGTATAAAATACTACACGGTCTAGCTCCATTCTATCTTGCCAATAGTATTGTACCATATGTCCCGGCAAGAAATCTGCGTTCAAAGAACACCGGCTTGATTCCCAAAGCCCCCAAAAAGTCTGCGGGCTATAGAGCGTTTTCTATTCGGGCTCCAGTACTCTGGAATGGCTAGAGTCGAGAATATACAAATTAGTTTTATGGACTGGACTCTCACTATTATGTTAGATCTACTATGGACTGGACTTTCACAATACTATGCCAGACCCACTCGACGTCCATTGCATCAGGTCTCCCCTAGAGGGGGGCCAGGGCTTACCCAGATTTGCGATCCTTTCCAAGGTTTGTCATAGTCTTTCTCATCGACGTCCTGAGTATTTCCTTTAAGGTTTTACTACTTACGTATTAAATACTACACGGTCTAGCTCCATCCTATCTTGCCGATAGTATTGTACCATATGTCCCGGCAAGAAATCTGCGTTCAAAGAACACCTTCTTGATTCCCAAAGCCCAAAAAAAGTCTGCGGACTATAGAGCGTTTTCTATTCGGGCTCCAGTACTCTGGAATGGCCAGAGTCTAGAGTATATAAATAACTTATATGGACTGGACTCTCACTAGTATGTTAGATCCACTATGGACTGGACTTTCACAATATTATGCCAGACCCACTCGACGTCCATTGCATCAGGTCTCCCCTAGAGGGGGGCCAGGGCTTACCCAGATTTGCGGTCCTCTCCAAGGTTTGTCATAGTCTTTCTCATCGACGTCCCACTGGGTTGTGAGTATTTTCTTTAAGGTTTTACTACCTACGTATAAAATACTACACGGTCTAGCTCCATCCTATCTTGCCGATAGTATTGTACCGTATGTCCCGGCAAGAAATCTGCGTTCAAAGAATACCGGCTTGATTCCCAAAGCCCCAAAAAAGTCTGCGGACTATAGAGCGTTTTCTATTCGGGCTCCAGTACTCTGGAATGGCTAGAGTCTAGATTATACAAATAAGTTTTATGGACTGGACTCTCACTATTATGTTAGATCCACTATGGACTGGACTTTCACAATATTAAGCCAGACACACTCGACGTCCATTACATCGGGTCTCCCCCTAGAGGGGGGCCAGGGCTTACCCAGATTTGCGATCCTTTCCAAGGTTTGTCATAGTCTTTCTCATCGACGTCCCACTGGGTTGTGAGTATTTCCTTTAAGGTTTTACTACTTACGTATAAAATACTACACGGTCTAGCTCCATTCTATCTTGCCGATAGTATTGTACCATATGTCCCGGCAAGAAATCTGCGTTCAAAAGACTCCGGCTTGATTCCCAAAGCCCCAAAAAAGTCTGCGGACTATAGCGCGTTTTCTATTCGGGCTCCAGTACTCTGGAATGGCTAGAGTCTAGAGTATACAAATACATTTTATGGACTGGACTCTCACTATTATGTTAGATCCACTATGGACTGGACTTTCACGATATCATGCCAGACCCACTTGACGTCCATTGCATAGGGTCTTCCCTAGAGGGGGGTGGGGGGTTACCAACATTTGCGGTCCTCTCCAAGGTTTGTCATAGTCTTTCTCATCGACTTCCCACTGGGTTGTGAGTATTTCCTTTAAGGTTTTACTACTTACGTATAAAATACTACACGGTCTAGCTCCATCCTATCTTGCCGATTGTATTGTACCATATGTCCCGGCAAGAAATCTGCGGTCAAAGAATACCGGCTTGATTCCCAAAGCCCCAAAAAAGTCTGCGGACTATAGAGCGTTTTCTATTCAGGTTCCAGTACTCTGGAATGGCTAGAGTCTAGAGTATACAAATAACTTATATGGACTGGACTCTCACTATTATGTTAGATCCACTATGGACTGGACTTTCACAATATTATGTTAGATCCATTATGGACTGGACTCTCACTATTATGTTAGATCCACTATTGACTGGACTCTCACTATTATGTTAGATCCACTATGGACTGGACTCTTACTATCATGTTAGATCCACTATGGACTGGACTTTCACAATGTTATGCTGGATCCACTATGGACTGGACTTTCACAATATTATGTTAGATCCACTATGGACTGGACTCTCACTATTATGTTGGATCCACTATGGACTGGACTTTCACAATATTATGTTAGATCCACCATGGACTGGACTCTCACTATTATGTTAGATCCACTATGGACTGGACTTTCACAATATTATGTTAGATCCACTATGGACTGGACTCTCACTATTATGTTAGATCCACTATTGACTGGACTCTCACTATTATGTTAGATCCACTATGGACTGGACTCTTACTATCATGTTAGATCCACTATGGACTGGACTTTCACAATGTTATGCTGGATCCACTATGGACTGGACTTTCACAATATTATGTTAGATCCACTATGGACTGGACTCTCACTATTATGTTGGATCCACTATGGACTGGACTTTCACAATATTATGTTAGATCCACTATGGACTGGACTCTCACTATTATGTTAGATCCACTACGGACTGGACTCTCACACTATTATGTTAGATCCACTATGGACTGGACTCTCGCTATTATGTTGGAGCCACTATGGACTGGACTCTCACTATTATGTTGGAGCCACTATGGACTGGACTTTCACAATACTATACTAGATCCACTATGGACTGGACTCTCACTATTATGTTAGATCCAATATTGACTGGACTCTCACTATTATGTTAGATCCACTATGGACTGGACTCTTACTATCATGTTAGATCCACTATGGACTGGACTTTCACAATATTATGTTAGATCCACTATGGACTGGACTCTCACTATTATGTTGGATCCACTATGGACTGGACTTTCACAATATTATGTTAGATCCACTATGGACTGGACTCTCACTATTATGTTGGAGCCACTATGGACTGGACTTTCACAATATTATGCTAGATCCACTATGGACTGGACTCTCACTATTATGTTAGATCCACTATGGACTGGACTCTTACTTTCTCCTATGTCCCCCCCTCCCTTGTGGAGGGGGTCCGGTCCGATGACCATGGATGAAGTACTGACTGTCCAGAGTCGAGACCCAGGATGGACCGCTCGTCGGGACCCAGGATGGACCGCTCGCCTGTATCGGTTGGGGACATCTCTACGCTGCTGATCCGCTTGAGATGGTTTCCTGTGGACGGGACTCTCACTGCTGTCTTGGAGCCACTATGGATTGAACTTTCACAGTATCATGTTAGACCCGCTCGACATCCATTGCTTTCGGTCCCCTAGAGGGGGGGGGTTGCCCACATCTGAGGTCCTCTCCAAGGTTTCTCATAGTCAGCATTGTCGCTGGCGTCCCACTGAATGTGAATTCTCCCTGCCCACTGGGTGTGAGTTTTCCTTGCCCTTTTGTGGGTTCTTCCGAGGATGTTGTAGTCGTAATGATTTGTGCAGTCCTTTGAGACATTTGTGATTTGGGGCTATATAAATAAACATTGATTGATTGATGATTGATATCATGTTAGATCCACTATGGACTGGACTTTCACAATGTTATGCTGGATCCACTATGGACTGGACTTTCACAATATTATGTTAGATCCACTATGGACTGGACTCTCACTATTATGTTAGATCCACTATTGACTGGACTCTCACTATCATGTTAGATCCACTATGGACTGGACTCTCACATTATTATGCTAGATCCACTATGGACTGGACTCTCACTATTATGTTAGATCCACTATTGACTGGACTCTCACTATTATGTTAGATCCACTATGGACTGGACTTTCACAATATTATGTTAGATCCACTATGGACTGGACTCTCACTATTATGTTAGATCCACTATTGACTGGACTCTCACTATCATGTTAGATCCACTATGGACTGGACTCTCACATTATTATGCTAGATCCACTATGGACTGGACTCTCACTATTATGTTAGATCCACTATTGACTGGACTCTCACTATCATGTTAGATCCACTATGGACTGGACTCTCACTATTATGTTAGATCCACTATGGACTGGACTCTCACTATCATGTTAGATCCACTATGGACTGGACTCTCACTATCATGTTAGATCCACTATGGACTGGACTCTCACTATTATGTTAGATCCACTATGGACTGGACTCTGACTATTATGTTAGATCCACTATGGACTGGACTCTCACTATCATGTTAGATCCACTATGGACTGGACTCTCACTATCATGTTAGATCCACTATTGACTGGACTCTCACTATCATGTTAGATCCACTATGGACTGGACTCTCACTATTATGTTAGATCCACTATGGACTGGACTCCCACTATCATGTTAGATCCACTACGGACTGGACTTTCACAATATTATGCTAGATCCACTATGGGCTGGACTCTCACTATTATATTAGTTCCACTATGGATTGGACTTTCACTCGAAGTCCATTGCATCGGGTCTCCCCTAGAGGGGTGCCAGGGCTTACCCACATTTTCGGTCCTCTCCAAGGTTTCTTCTAGTCTTTCTCATTGACGTCCCACTGGGTTGTGAGTTTTTCCTTGCCCTTATGTGGGCGCTGATCCACAGATGTTGTTGTGGCTTGTGCAGCCCTTTGAGACAATTGTGATTTAGGGCTATATGAATAAACATTGATTAATTGATTGATTGATTGATAATGGGCCGTATTTTGCCAAGGTCTTACATAGACCGACCCCCTGACCACATTTTTTTAACCCAATGCGGCCTCTTCCGGGGCCAAAAGTTTGGGGATTCCAGATTTAGATATTTAGTTGCTGATAAAACCCAAAGCCATGAATTTACCACGAATTGATAAACATGGGCCCCCGACTTAAACAAGTTGAAAAACTTATTCGGGTGTTACCATTTAGTGGTCCATCGTACGGAATATGTACTGAACTGTGCAATAATAAAAGTTCCGATCAATCAGCACAGACTCGTCTGGTTGCTGCAAGAAGAACGAGGACAAAACATCAATCCTGTCATGCTACAGTGGATCGTGCACGCCATGTTGCTGATCAGCATCGACTGTCCTCCTACAGGACCCTGGTTTGCATGACTTCCCATCGATGATTGCACGGTAGCCACTTGTCAATCACCGGCTCGCCGCTAATTCGTCGATTTCCTCTTTGACAAAAAGCGCCTATGGCTGCCGCGTGTTCGCTGCCCATCAATAGAACGCCAACAGCCGCTATAATTACTGAGAGACCCCCCACAGAGGCCGTCATTTGCCCCTCAGCGCGGTCGTGTACACTTCAGCGGATCCACGAATTGCTTCTAATTAAAATGAAGCCACATGTTCTCTGTCGCTATTAAAAGTAAACAATAGCAAGTTCCGTTATTGAAGAGTGCAACTCTGCCGTGATTAGTCGAGGTAATAAAGCTTTGAAATCTGGCAATTGTTTTAGTCGACGTGTCTTTTTACTGCTGACAACATATTTGTTCGGGGTCCTCCGGCGAACAGCTGGCGCCGCTAAAGTATGTCCGTACACGATGCGGAGCTGCTCCTTCAAAAAAATCTGATTAATCACTTTTGAATTTGAATTATGTTTAAAACATATTACTTTCTTGTCTAATTCAAAATAACCTGAATAAAGTGACAAATATATTTCATTTTATTGTTAGAATGTCATATATTAATTTATTGTTTTTATGTTTTACCTAACAGGGTGTGCAGGGACCGGCCTCGAACACAGAGACAGGTGAGTGGATGGCCCAGGTGGGCCTTGTTATCTGTCGCCTTTATTAGCAGCAGCCGGGACGAGACACTTTGTTAGAGTTGGAGGTGCTGATGAGCGGACGGAAGAGGAAAAGACATTGTGCTGGAAAGCAGAAGCCTACTGATTTTTATGAAAATAAAACAGTTTCAGGCTCTCTTGGCAGTGAGTGGTGGTCCGAAGAACCCACTAGAGGGCAACCTCTAAATTTTCAGAGTGATCCACAGACCGGGGGTGCACATGGCCATGGCTAACTTCCGCTCCCACTCCCACACGGTGGGGGGAATAGGCGCGGCCGGACAGCTTCCCATGTGGAGGAGGGGCGTGGCCTGCTGGTCAGCCGCAGAACAGGGTGTGCAAGGACGGGCCTCGAACACAGCGACAGGTGAGTGGATGGCCCAGGTGGGCCTTGTTATCTAATCACCTGTCGCCTTTATTAGCAGCAGCCGGGACGAGACACTATGTTAGAGTTGGAGGTGCTGATGAGCGGACGGAGGAGGAAAAGACATTGTGCTGGAAAGCAGAAGCCTATTTATTTTTATGAAAATAAAACAGTTTTGGTCTCTCCTGGCAGTGAGTGGTGGTCCGAAGAACCCACTAGAGGGCAACCTCTACATTATCAGAGTGATCCACAGACCGGGGGTGCAGATGGCCATGGCTAACTTCCTCTCCCACTCCCACACGGTGGGGGGAATAGGCGCGGCCCGACAGCTTCCCATGTGGAGGACTGGCGTGGCCTGCTGGTCAGCCGCAGAACAGGGTGTGCAAGGACCGGCCTCGAACACAGCGACAGGTGAGTGGATGGCCCAGGTGGGCCTTGTTATCTAATCACCTGTCGTCTTTATTAGCAGCAGCCGGAATGAGACGCGGAATGAGACGCTGACTTCCTCTCCTCCTCCCACACGGTGGGGGAGTAGGCGCTGCCGGATGGCTAGCTGACCTGAGTCTGCAGGTGGAGGTATGTGGAGGGGACGTGGCCTGCGGGCCTGCAGCAGAACAGGATAGTGCAAGGACAAGCCTCAAAGACAGTGACAGGTGAGTGTATGGCCCAGGTGGGCCTTGTTATCTAATAACCTGTCGCCTTTATTAGCAGCAGCCGGAGCGAGAGACGGTGTTGGAGTTGGAAGTGCTGATGAGCGGACTCTGGTGGAGAAGCTTATTGATTTTTATGAAAATAAAACAGTGTTATACCCTGAATTCCGGGCTCTCCTGGCAGCGTGTGGTGGTCCAAAGAACCCACTAGAGGGCAATCTCTACATTTTCAGACCGGGGGCGCAGATGGCCGTGGCTGACTTCCTCTCCTCCTCCCACACGGTGGGGGAGTAGGCGCTGCCGGATGGCTAGCTGACCTGAGTCTGCAGGTGGAGGGGACGTGGCCTGCGTGCCTGCCGCGGAACAGTATAGTGCAAGGACAAGCCTCAAAGACAGCGACAGGTGAGTGGATGGCCCAGGTGGGCCTTGTTATCTAATCACCTGTCGCCTTTATTAGTTTTATGAAAATAAAACAGTGTTACACCCTGAATTCCGGGCTCTCCTGGCAGTGTGTGGTGGTCCGAAGAACCCACAAGAGGGCAACCTCTACATTTTCAGACCGAGGCGCAGATGGCCATGGCTGACTTCCTCTCCTCCTCCCACACGGTGGGGGAGTAGGTGTGGCCGGACGGCTAACCGACCTGAGTCTGCAGGTGGAGGTATGTGGAGGGGACGTGGCCTGCGGGCCTGCCGCGAAACAGGATAGTGGAAGGACAAGCCTCAAAGACAACGACAGGTGAGTGGATGGCCCAGGTGGGCCTTGTTATCTAATCACCTGTCGCCTTTATTAGCAGCAGCCGGAGCGAGAGACGGTGTTAGAGTTGGAGGTGCTGATGAGCGGACTCTGGTGGAGAAGCCTATTGATTTTTATGAAAATAAAACAGTGTTATACCCTGAATTCCGGGCTCTCCTGGCAGCGTGTGGTGGTCCAAAGAACCCACTAGAGGGCAATCTCTACATTTTCAGACCGGGGGCGCAGATGGCCGTGGCTGACTTCCTCTCCTCCTCCCACACGGTGGGGGAGTAGGCGCTGCCGGATGGCTAGCTGACCTGAGTCTGCAGGTGGAGGTATGTGGAGGGGACGTGGCCTGCGGGCCTGCAGCAGAACAGGATAGTGCAAGGACAAGCCTCAAAGACAGTGACAGGTGAGTGTATGGCCCAGGTGGACCTTGTTATCTAATAACCTGTCGCCTTTATTAGCAGCAGCCGGAGCGAGAGACGGTGTTGGAGTTGGAAGTGCTGATGAGCGGACTCTGGTGGAGAAGCCTATTGATTTTTATGAAAATAAAACAGTGTTATACCCTGAATTCCGGGCTCTCCTGGCAGCATGTGGTGGTCCAAAGAACCCACTAGAGGGCAATCTCTACATTTTCAGACCGGGGGCGCAGATGGCCGTGGCTGACTTCCTCTCCTCCTCCCACACGGTGGGGGAGTAGGCGCTGCCGGATGGCTAGCTGACCTGAGTCTGCAGGTGGAGGTATGTGGAGGGGACGTGGCCTGCGGGCCTGCAGCAGAACAGGATAGTGCAAGGACAAGCCTCAAAGACAGTGACAGGTGAGTGTATGGCCCAGGTGGGCCTTGTTATCTAATCACCTGTCGCCTTTATTAGTTTTATGAAAATAAAACAGTGTTACACCCTGAATTCCGGGCTCTCCTGGCAGCGTGTGGTAGTCCGAGGGCAAACTCCACACTGACTATTACAAAAAGGTGTCAAAAGATTAGTCTTTAGAGTATTAGTCCGAAGATTAGCGATTAGAAAACGTGTGGTTGGACTACCAGGTTTCACTTTTTGACCGCTAGTGTGAAAGTGTTAGAAAACAAAAGCAAACACTCACAAATGAGTCTCCCATCAAAGCAGCCAGTTAGTACCGAGTGAATTGCTTTTTAATTGCACTTTTCCACCCACTAACGACACATCACCATCACACCGTTTTTTAGTGGCTAATGCTCTTCTTGCTGTAAAACAGATGTTGCAGATCCTTCGTCGGCAGCCAAAGATGAAATAGAAAAAAACCCCAATATAGTGGCATTTTCCTAAAAAATAGGGGAAAAAGGGAAACACTATGAGGGGAAAGACAATGCTTTCAGCCGCGGGGGGAGCGGCCTAATGTGGTACGACCATGTTATTTTAGTGGCTTTTACTTTGAAGGCCTGACTTTATGGGATGTCACACCAGGGTTTTGCGTACCCAAAATTATTTGTTATTATTTTTGTGGAATCTAAAATATGGGAAAAGGGGTTAGGATTACCACATACGATCATACTTGGCAAGCTTGAGACCTCCGAATTCTGTAGAAGTATGTATAAATGTATATATACACATATATATATGGGCGTTCGGGTGGCATCCAGACCAGATGCCCGAACCACCTCATCTGGCTCCTCTCCATGTGGAGGAGCAGCGGCTTTACTTTGAGTTCCTCCCGGATGACAGAGCTTCTCACCCAAATCTCTAAGGGAGAGCCCCGCCACCCGGGGGAGGAAACTCATTTCGGCCGCTTGTACCCGTGATCCTGTCCTTTTGGTCATAACCCAAAGCTCATGACCATAGGTGAGGATGGGAACAGAGATCGGACTGGTAAATTGAGAGCTTTGCCTTCCGGCTCAGCTCCTTGTTCACCACTACGGATCGATACAGCGACCGCATTACTGAAGACGCCGCACCGATCCGCCTGTCGATCTCACGATCCACTCTTCCCTCACTCGTGAACAACACTCCGAGGTACTTGAACTTGTCCGCTTAGGTCAGGGTCTCCTCCCCAACCCGGAGATGGCACTCCACCCTTTTCCGGGCGAGAACCATTTACTCGGACTTGGAGTTGCTGATTCTCATCCCGGTCGCTTCACACTCGGCTGAGAACCGATCCAGTGAGAGTTGAAGATCCTGGCCAGGACCACATCATCTGCAAAAAGAAGAAACCTAGTCCTGCGGCCACCAAACCGGAACCCCTCAACGCCTTGACTGCGCCTAGAAATTCTGTCCATAAAACTAATGAACAGAATCGGTGACAAAGGACAGCCTTGGCGGAGTCCAACCCTCATTGGAAATGTGTTCGACTTACTGCCGGCAATGCGGACCAAGCTCTGGCACTGATCATACAGGGAGCGGACCGCCACAATAAGACCGTCCGATACCCCATACTCTCTGAGCACTCCTCACCGGACTTCCCGAGGGACACGGTCGAATGCCTTCTCCAAGTCCACAAAGCACATGTAGACTGGTTGGGCAAACTCCCATGCACCCTCAAGGACCCTGCCCAGAGTATAGATCTGGTCCACAGTTCCACGACCGGGACAAAAACCACACTTGCCTTCTCCAAGTCCACAAAGCACATGTAGACTGGTTGGGCAAACTCCCATGCACCCTCAAGGACCCTGCCCAGAGTATAGATCTGGTCCACAGTTCCACGACCAGGACGAAAACCACACTGTTCCTCCTGAATCCGAGGTTCGACTATCCGGGATTTAATTTATTATTATTGTTATATAATTGAATATTTGTTACTTCCTCTTCCTTCGGACTTTTGAACGAGAAGGAGCAGATATCAGTAAGCCAGAAAGTTGAGACCTGTGTATGTGTCGTTTTGTGTTTCCAACACAGGTTGCCAACAAATAATAACACGACGGCATGGTGAACTGTCTTTTTAAAAAATAAAAAATAAACTACACAAGGCAGAATAAGACTCACTACACAAAGAAAATACCAGGAAAAGTGGGGGGTGCAATATTTCTTTGTTTCAGCACTTTTCTCCCTGAGCTGCGGCTGATTGGCACCTGGCCACACCTGGTGTCAATCAGCCCACTCCTATTTAAACCTGCTTTGTCCTCCAGTCAGAGCTGGATTATTGTCATTAAGACTTTTGCCGTGGACTGCTTTCTGTCTCCAGTTCTCCCTGGTTCCCTCGTCGCTGGCGAGCTGTTCCTTGGTTCGGTTCTTGTTCCTGCTACCTGTCTCCAGTTTTCTAGTTTGTGTTTTGCCTTCCATGTTTATATTTTTGGAAATTAAATCATGTTTTCTTCCTCAATGCCTGCCACCATCTCTGCATCTTGGGGTTCGTCGCAAACCCAACCCGACAGAATAATCCAGCCAAATTCGAACCCCTCAGAGACGACTATGGCGGAGAGGCTTAATTTAGCTTTAAAATTGATGGCCAAATCGAGGAAAAACTAAAACAAAACAAAACCGTCAGGGACAAGCCTGACAGATGTGTTTTATTTGCACAGGGAAAGTTTCGCGATATTGCCATATTTTTGCTGAAAGGATTTAGTAGAGAACATCCACGATAAAGTTTGCAACTTTTGGTGCTGATAAAAAAAGCCTTGCCTTTACCGGAAGTCGCAGACGATGATGTCACCGGTGTGAGGGCTCCTCACGTCCTCACGTTGTTTATAACGGGAGCCTCCAACAAAAAGAGCTATTCGGACCGAGAAAACAACAATTTCCCCATTAATTTAAGCGAGGATGAATGATTCGTGGCTGACGATATTGATAGCGAAGGACTAGAAAAAAATAAAATAAAGTTTAAAAAAAAAAAAGGCGATTGCATTGTGAGCGATCCAGATGTTTTTAGACACATTTACTAGGATAATTCTGGGAAATCCCTTATCTTTCTATTGTGTTGCTGGTGTTTTATTGAGATTTTATAGTACCTGATAGTCGGTGGGGTGTGTCCACGGGTACCTTCCCTACCTACCTTCACAAATTAGAATCCATGCAAAAGAAAATTATACGGCCCAAGTTTAATGCCCCCACTCGTCATCTATTTCATAAATATCATCTCTTAAGACTGACAAGAGTTCAATATTTATCAAAATGCTTGCTAGGTCATTTACAGGCTGAATCTTAGGCTCTGTAGCTTGGTTCCTATCTACCATCCCCAGCATGCCCACAACACCCGGTAAAAATCGTTTACTGGCTTGTACCGCTCGCAGTGTCGTATGCAGGGGACCAAAGATTTTGGAACCAGCTTAATGAGAGCCTCAAGAACTGTATCCACTCTCCAACTTCAAAACGAAACTGACAACTTACCTGTTAACCACCATGACTTATGTGGGGTAGTTTACTGTTGGGTTTTGCATGGTTGAATGTATGTATGTATGTATGTGTATGCTTGCTTTAGTACTATTATCTTGTCAATCAATCAATGTTTATTTATATAGCCCCAAATCACAAATGTCTCAAAGGACTGCACAAATCATTACGACTACAACATCCTCGGAAGAACCCACAAAAGGGCAAGGAAAACTCACACCCAGTGGGCAGGGAGAATTCACATCCAGTGGGACGCCAGTGACAATGCTGACTATGAGAAACCTTGGAGAGGACCTCAGATGTGGGCAACCCCCCCCCCTCTAGGGGACCGAAAGCAATGGATGTCGAGCGGGTCTAACATGATACTGTGAAAGTTCAATCCATAGTGGCTCCAAGACAGCAGTGAGAGTCCCGTCCACAGGAAACCATCTCAAGCGGATCAGCAGTGTAGAGATGTCCCCAACCGATACAGGCGAGCGGTCCATCCTGGGTCCCGACGAGCGGTCCATCCTGGGTCTCGACTCTGGACAGTCAGTACTTCATCCATGGTCATCGGACCGGACCCCCTCCACAAGGGAGGGGGGACATAGGAGAAAGAAAAGAAGCGGCAGATCAACTGGTCTAAAAAGGAGGTCTATTTAAAGGCTTGTGTTTATCATATAGCGTTGTTGTTGTTTTGTTTTTGTTTTTTGTTGTCGTGCTTGCTACCATATTTGATCTTTCCATGTATATATAGTCCTTTGGACCCCTTGTCAAAAGCTTCTTCGAGCTTATTTGGGGGATTCTTTCACGTACCGACATCTTTAAATGATGATATTCACCACTATTGTAAAAGCAAACGGCAGCAGCACGACAGAAGTTCCGCTGAAGAGGCGACTTACTACCACAATTTTCTCACCGAAACCTGCCGGTTGACAAGTGGTCGGTATCCATGTCCGCTTGACCGCTCTGATCCATAGTAAAGCTTCACCTCCGGGAATTTTAAACAAGGAATCACCTTGTGTTTGTGTGGCTAAAGGCTAAAAGCTTCCCACCTCCATTTTTCTACTTTGACTTCTCCATTATCAATTGAACAAATTGCAAAAGAATCAGCAACACAGATGTCCAGAATACTGTGTAATCACGCGATGAAAAGAGACGACTTTTAGCCGCTAGTGGTGCTACGCTAATACGTCCCCTTCAATTTTCCGCGACGTTTTCAACAAAAAACTCCGTGGGAAATTTAAAATTGTAATTTAGTCAACTAAAAAATCCGTATTGGCATGTGTTGCAATGTTAATATTTCATCATTGATATATAAACTATCAGACTGCGTGGTTGGTAGTGTTCGATTTCAGTAGGCCTTTAATAACCAATGCCTCAACGGGCTCCACAGAACCACTACATCCAGGCAAGGAAAAAATAACTCCACCCAATGAGAAACCTTGGATGCCACAACACGAAGGTCCTGGGTTTCTTTCTGCGTGGAAACGGGGCCATGGAAAACCAGGATTTGTGGAAAATCCTGGAATTTTTTTTAACTTGAAAAACAACAGTTTGAATATCCAGGATGGTGGAATGGTTTGAAGCGGTTAAAAAATGTGGAGATGGTGGCAGTTTGAAAAATGTCCCGGAAAACCTGGAACTCTGGGAAATCTGGGAATTTTTCAAGGGAAAGCCCACGATTCCTGAGTAGGCTGAAAAGTTTGACGTTGGAACGGTTTGAATCGGGTGAAAAATGTGGACGGTTGAAAAGCTTATGTGAGACTGCTCATTATTTGGTATTTGATATGATTTTTTTCGGCTGATAAATGCTTTAAAATGTGATATCGGAAATTACCGGTATAGGTTTCAAGAAGTAAAATTTACGACTTTTTTAAAACGCCGCTGTACGTAGTGGTACACGGACGTAGGGAGAAGTAAAGAGTACCAATAAACCTTAAAGGCAGTGTCTTTGCGTGCCGGCCCAATCACATAATATCTACGGCTTTTCACACACACAAGTGAATGCAAGGCATACTTGGTCAACAGCCATACAGGTCACACTGAGGGTGGCCGTATAAACAACTTTATTACTGTTACAAATATGCGCCACATTATGAGCCCACACCCAACAAGAATGACAAGCACATTTCGGGAGAACATCCGCACCGTGACACAACATAAACACAACAGAACAAATACCCAGAACCCCTCCCAGCACTAACTCTTCCGGGACGCTACAATATACAAACCCCCCAAAACAACCCCGCCCACCTCAACCTCCTCATGCTCTCTCAGGGAGAGCATGTCTCAAATTCTACGGCTTTTCACACACACAAGTGAATGCAAAGCATACTTGGTCAACAGCCATACAGGTCACACTGAGGGTGGCCGTATAAACAACTTTAACACTGTTACAAATATGCCCCACACCGTGAACCCACAGCAAACAAGAATGACAAACACATTTCGGGAGAACATCCGCACCGTAACACAACATAAACACAACAGAACAAATACCCAGAATCCCTTTATTTTGGAAAACTTTCTTAAATTGTTTAATGCATCCAGCAGTGTATCACAACAAAATTAGGCATAATAATGTGTTAATTCCACGACTGTATATATCGGTATCGGTTGATATCAGTATCGGTAATTAAGAGATATCAGATATCGGCAAAAAAGCCATTATCGGACATCTCTAGTAATAACAAGTGTGAGTAACAAATTGTAATGTGCCACCTTTGGCCAAAATTAATTAAAAAAAACAAAAATTAATACGTATATAGAGACATACTGTAATAACTTGAAAAAAATAACCAATTATAAAAAAACAATAATAATAAAATATAAATTACTAAAATCTTACCTTTTTTGTATTTGCGTAATACTATTTATTATTAATGTTGTAAATACAAATCTTTATATATCTAGAAAGGTTGGCCCTCTTTTTTCGGAGGTCTTAAGAAGCTAACAAATACAAGAATGTGTGTGTGTGTGTGTGTGTGTGTGTGTGTATGAAGGTAAATAATCAGATTACCCCTCCCGAGAAAAACTCACGGCATTATTAACGGGGCTATTTCGTAACCCCCTCCCCCCGAAAAACGATTATTAATCACTATAAACATTTTAAATGAGTTGTTTGCATTTTCCGACCGTGGAGGGGGGCGTGGCCTGTGGGGCTGCCGCGAAACCATTAAATGCAAGGACCGGCCTCGAGGACAGCGACAGGTGAGTGGATGGCCCAGGTGGGCTTTGTTATCTAATCACCTGTCGCCTTTGTTAGAATTAACACATTAATTCCACGACTGTATATATCGGTATCGGTTGATATCGGAATCGGTGATTAAGAGTTGGACAATATCGGATATCGCTTAGCTATTAGTTTGTTCACCTGCAGTGTAACATGTTCCAAAAAGGAGAGAGATTGATTGAGAATGGATGGTTTGGATAAGAAAACAATTAAAATAAACAATCATAAATAAATAAAAAGATGTATTTAAAAAAATGGAAAAAATAAATGTAAATAAACACAGATTGAGAACTATATTTTTATATTTTATGCTTGGACTAAGTCGATGTCCCCTTTTTTTCCTGCCATAGCCTCTTGATGGCTACTGAAATTATTTGCACCGCTGCCTTCATCTCTAATTATGTTGCATTAGTTTAACTTGAACAAATACCCAGAACCCCTTGCAGCACTAACTCTTCCGGGACTCTTGTTTTTAGCACATATTCTAAAAAGGACAGAGGATAATTGAGACTAGATGGTTTAGAAAAGTGAACAATTAAAATAAATATCCATCCATCCATCCATTTCCTACCGTTTGTCCCTTTTTGGGGTGGCAGGGGGTGCTGGAGCCTATCTCAGCTGCATTCGGGCGGCAGGCGGGTTACACCCAGAATAAACAATCATAAACAAGTTAAAACATTTACAGAAAAATATAGGAAAACATATATGTAAATAAACAAATACGTAGATTGAGAACTATTTTTGATTAGTTGAACTTGAACAAATACCCGGAATCCCTTGCAGCACTAACCCTTCGGAATTGGTGATTAAGAGTTGGGCAATTATAGTTTGTTCACCTGTAGTGTGACATGTTCCAAAAAGGAGAGAGAAAATTGAAACTATGTTTGATTAGTTGAACTTGAACAAATACCCGGATCCCTTGCAGCACTAACTCTTCGGAATTGGTGATTAAGAGTTGGGCAATTATAGTTTGTTCACCTGTAGTGTGACATGTTCCAAAAAGGAGAGAGAAAAATTGAGTATGGATGGTTTGGATAAGAAAACTATTAAAATAAACAATCATAAATAAATAAAAAGACGTATTAAAAAAATGGGAAAAATATATGTAAATAAACACCGATAGAGAACTTTATTTTTATATTTTATGTTTGGATTACGTCGATGTCCCCTTTTTTTCCTGCCATAGCCTCTTGATGGCTACTGCAATTATTCGCATTGCTGCATTCATCTCTAACTATGTTGGATTAGTTTAACTTGAACAAATACCCAGAATCCCTTGCAGCACTAACTCTTCCGGGACTCTTATTTTTAGCACATATTCTAAAAACGACAGAGGATAATTGAGACTAGATGGTTTAGAAAAGGGAACAATTAAAATAAATATCCATCCATCCATCCATCCATTTCTACCGCTTGTCCCTTTTTGGGGTGGCAGGGGGTGCTGGAGCCTATCTCAGCTGCATTCGGGCGGCAGGCGGGTTACACCCAGAATAAACAATCATAAACAAATTAAAACATTTACAGAAAAATATAGGAAAACATATATGTAAATAAACACATACGTAGATTGAGAACTATTTTTGATTAGTTGAACTTGAACAAATACCCGGAACCCCTTGCAGCACTAACTCTTCGGAATTGGTGATTAAGAGTTGGGCAATTATAGTTTGTTCACCTGTAGTGTGACATGTTCCAAAAAGGAGAGAGAAAATTGAAAACTATGTTTGATTAGTTGAACTTGAACAAATACCCGGAATCCCTTGCAGCACTAACTCTTCGGAATTGGTGATTAAGAGTTGGGCAATTATAGTTTGTTCACCTGTAGTGTGACATGTTCCAAAAAGGAGAGAGAAATTGAAAACTATGTTTGATTAGTTGAACTTGAACAAATACCCGGAATCCCTTGCAGCACTAACTCTTCGGAATTGGTGATTAAGAGTTGGGCAATTATAGTTTGTTCACCTGTAGTGTGACATGTTCCAAAAAGGAGAGAGAAAAATTGAGTATGGATGGTTTGGATAAGAAAACTATTAAAATAAACAATCATAAATAAATAAAAAGACGTATTTAAAAAATGGGAAAAATATATGTAAATAAACACCGATTGAGAACTTTATTTTTATATTTTATGTTTGGATTACGTCGCCGTCCCCTTCTTTCCTGCCATAGCCTCTTGATGGCTACTGCAATTATTCGCATTGCTGCATTCATCTCTAACTATGTTGGATTAGTTTAACTTGAACAAATACCCAGAAACCCTTGCAGCACTAACTCTTCCGGGACTCTCCTTTTTAGAAAATGTTCTAAAAAGGACAGATAATAATTGAGACTAAATGGTTTACAAAAGGGAACATTTAAAATAAATATCCATCCATCCATCCATTTCCTACCGCTTGTCCCTTTTTGGGGTTGCCGGGGGTGCTGGAGCCTATCTCAGCTGCATTTGGGCGGGAGGCGGGTTACACCCAGAATACACAATCATAAATAAATAAAAAAATATATAGGAAAAAATAGGAAAAGCATATATGTAAATAAACACATAGGTTGAGAACTATGTTTGATTAGTTGAACTTGAACAAATACCCGGAACCCCTTGCAGCACTAACTCTTCAGAATTGGTGATTAAGTGTTGGACAATATCGGAATATCGGATATCGCTTAGCAATTATAGTTTGTTCACCTGTAGTGTAACATGGTCCAAAAAAAAGAAAGAATAATTGAAAATGGATGGTTTGGATAAGAAAACTATTAAAATAAACAATCATAAATAAATACAAAGATTACGTCGCTGTCCCCTTTTTTTTCCTGCCATAGCCTCTTCATGGCTACTGCAACTATTCGCACCACTGCATACATCTCTAACTATGTTGGATTAGTTTAACTTGAACAAATACCCAGAAACCCTTGCAGCACTAACTCTTCCGGGACTCTCCTTTTTAGAAAATGTTCTAAAAAGGACAGAGAATAATTGAGACTAAATGGTTTAGAAAAGGGAACATTTAAAATAAATATCCATCCATTTCCTACCGCTTGTCCCTTTTTGGGGTTGCCGGGGGTGCTGGAGCCTATCTCAGCTGCATTTGGGCGGGAGGCAGGATACACAAAGAATAAACAATCATAAATTTAAAAAAAGATATCATAAAAAATCGGGAAAAAAATATGTAAATAAACAGATAGATTGAGAACTCTGATTAGTTGAACTTGAACAAATACCCGGAACCCCTTGCAGCACTAACTCTCTTACAGGACTCTACAATATACAACGCCACTATCGGACAGCTCTAATTATTATGCATATTTAATGTAGCGCTTAGCAATTACAGTTTGTTCACCTCCTGCATTTTAACATGTTCTAAAAAGGAGAGAGAATAATTGAGACTAGATGGTTTAGAGAAGGGAACAATTAAAATAAACAATCATAAATAAAGAAAAAGATCTAGTAAAAAGAAATGAGAAAAAAATATATGCAAATAAACACTATATTTTTATATTTTATGCTTGGATTACGTCGCTGTCCCCTTTTTTCCTGCCATAGCCTCTTCATGGTTACTGCAATTATTCGCACCGCTGCATTCATCTCTAACTATGTTAGAGTTTAACATAACAAATACCCAGAACCCCTTGCAGCACTAACTATATTTAGTTGAACTTGAACCAAAAAAAAAAAAAAAAAAAAGGCAGCTAATTGTACATCTTTTTTAAACAAAATCCTCTTCAGTGTGAAACACATTAGGGGCAAAAAAAAAAAGGTGAGGAATTTTTGGCTTCGCTTTAAAAAACAAAACCAAACTTGAGAGGATGAGTGTGCATGCCAGGACCGTGGGCGCGCACAAAGAGCCCTGTGTGCACAAAACGAGTGCATCGGGGCGGACACGGAGTGCGAGATGACGTAAAGCAGACACGCACCTGATGATGAGAACCTCACGGCATCATCGGGCATGCTCAAAAATGCAACATTTGCTCTTTTTTTTGATTACGTGCAAAATGACGGCAAAACTTACCTAGGGTGACTTTTACAGCTTCACTGCAGTGTGGGGGGGAAAAAGTGTCCGCCGGCCTCTGCATCGGACAAAAGGCAAAAGAAGGGGTGTTGCGAGAAGAAAAAAAGAAGAAGAAGAAGAAGCATCATGCGTTATGTGTGTGGAGCGGTCCGGCTCGGTGCGCCTGCAAGGAGTGCGCCGCATCTTCCCAGGCTGAAGACGCGCTCAGCCCGGCGCTCGGAGCGCAAGTGGCGGGCTGAGAAGGCGAGCGCCCCTTTTAAGGTCCGTGACGTCGGACGTGAGGGGGGTAGGGGGTGGGGCCGAGCGGGCTAATGTGGTCCGTGGCGGCGGGGGTGGGAGTGATATCCTTCCTTTCCACGGCCGCTGGCGGGTCGGTGGAATGTGCACAGGCGGGAGTGATGATGATGTCGACGAGGCAGGGCACAGCTGGTACGTGTGCCAAGTCCTTGCATGCATGCATCTGTACTGTATGGACTGTAAATGAAGAGACTGAACACACACACTCAAGTTTACGGGATAAATGAGGCGCTAGCGTTATCCCCATCCATCCATTTTCTACCCCTTATTCCTTTGGGGTGGAGGGGGGACGCTGGTGCCTATCTCAGCTACAATCTGTCAGGCTTGGAATTGGATTGTTTGTGTTCCTTCGACGCAGAGGGATTACAGCAGTGGTCCCCAACCACCGGGCCGCAGAAAATTTTTTTATTAAATCATCATAAAAAACACAATATACACTTACAAATAGTGCACAAGGCACAAAAAAAACCTCCCTTTTCATGACAAAAACGTCCCTTTTTCATGACAAAGAAGAAAAAAAAAAAAAGAAAAAAGAAAAAAGAAAAAAAAAGGACCCCCCCCCCCCGGGCCGCGGGACAAATTATTAAGCGTTGACCGGTCCGCAGATACAAAAAGGTTGGGGGCCACTGGATTACAGGACGAGCCAGGCGTGAATTCAGGTACATTGTTTTTCATTTATACTCAAAATACGATAAATAAGGCAAAAACAAAAAGCGCGCTCGACGGCGGATAATAATCTATACTAAAACTTAGGACAAAACCAGCACAATGGCAATACTATCTATAAACAAACAAAATATACTATCAAAAGGCACAGATACGGACAAAAACTTACCTGGTGTGGATGAATCGAAAAGCATGGCATGAAGAATGAAAGGCGATGAAAGCGAAGTTCCCGGCCTGATGGACGGAAAGAAAATAACTTAAGTAGTGGCTGTGGTAATTAGGAGCAGGGGCGTGACTAGGAGGGCAAGGTGAAAATCAATGGGTTGTCATGGTAACAGAAACGAACCAGGAGGTGAATTAACAGAACAAGAGTCCAGAAAACAAAACAAAACATGATGAAACATAAAACCAGATTTACAGGCGTGACAGAGCCCCCCCCCCCATTAAGGACAGCTACCAGATGTCCCACAATGATTCAGAGTCATGGGAGGGCAGGAGGGGGACATGGCGGTGGATCGCCAAAACCACGTGTCCCAGTATCCAACGGGGCAGAGTCAGGTGGCGGCGACGCGTGGAAGACCGAGGTGGGCGACCCAGGAACGGCCATACCCGTGGCCGACCCTCTTGGCGTGGCGGACGACCACGTAAAGACCACAACCGTGGCCGACGAGGAGGGCGTGGCGGACGACCACGTTGTGGCCGACTAGGTCGGCATCTTTGGCGTGGCGGACGCCCACGAAATATCCACATCCGCGGCTGACAAGGCGGCGGACGCGTCGTCAACGTAGCAGGCGTTGGCGGTCGGTGTGGGCTTGGCGGTCGACTTGGGCTTGGGCTTGGCGGTCGACTTGGGCTTGGCGGTCGATTTGGGCTTGGGCTTGGCGGTCGATTTGGGCTTGGGCTCGGCGGTCGACTTGGGCTCTGGCTCGGCGGTCGACTTGGGCTTGGGCTTGGCGGTCGACTTGGGCTTGGGCTCGGCGGTCGATTTGGGCTTGGGCTTGGCGGTCGATTTGGGCTTGGGCTTGGCGGTCGACTTGGGCTTGGGCTTGGCGGTCGACTTGGGCTGGCGGTCGATTTGGGCTTGGGCTTGGCGGTCGACTTGGGCTTGGGCTTGGCGGTCGATTTGGGCTTGGGCTTGGCGGTCGACTTGGGCTTGGGCTTGGCGGTCGATTTGGGCTTGGGCTTGGCGGTCGATTTGGGCTTGGGCTTGGCGGTCGACTTGGGCTTGGGCTCGGCGGTCGATTTGGGTTTGGGCTTGGCGGTCGACTTGGGCTTGGGCTCGGCGGTCGATTTGGGCTTGGGCTTGGCGGTCGATTTGGGCTTGGGCTTGGCGGTCGATTTGGGCTTGGGCTTGGCGGTCGATTTGGGCTTGGGCTTGGCGGTCGACTTGGGCTTGGGCTCGGCGGTCGATTTGGGCTTGGGCTTGGCGGTCGATTTGGGCTTGGGCTTGGCGGTCGACTTGGGCTTGGGCTCGGCGGTCGATTTGGGCTTGGGCTCGGCGGTCGACTTGGGCTTGGCGGTCGTCGTGGAGGTACCACTGGCGGCGCTCGGCGACGTGGAGCTGACACGGGCACTGGCGGCGCTTGGTGACGTGGAGCAGGCACAGGTACTGGTCGTGGACGTGGACTTTGACTCTGACTTTGATGTGGACTTTGACTCTGACTTTGATGTGGACCTGGACTTTGACGTGGACTTGGGCTTGGGCTTTGACGTGGACTTGGGCTTTGACGTGGACTTGTGGATTAATCGAAAAGCATGGCATGAAGAATGAAAGGCAATGAAAGCGAAGTTCCCAGCCTGACGGACAGAAAGAAAATACCTTAAGTAGTGGCTGTGGTAATTAGGAACAGGTGCGGGACTGAGGGCAGGGGCGGGACTAGGAGGGCAAGGTGAAAATCAATGAGTTGTCATGGTAACAAAAACAAACCAGGAGGTGAAAAAACAGAACAAGAGTCCAGAAATAAAACAAAACATGATCAAACATAAAACTAGATTTGCAGGCGTGACACAATCGGGCGGAAGGCGGTGTACACCGTGGACAAATAGCCACCTCGTCCTAGGGCCGCGCTAGCGTTATATCATTATTAAAAGTAATAAGCATTAAAGTAATTAAATAGGTTTTTTTTTTTAAAGATGAGCAATTATACAAACCCCATTTCCATATGAGTTGGGAAATTGTATAAACGGAATACAATGATTTGCAAATAATTTTCAACCCATATTCAGTTGAATATGCTACAAAGACAACATATTTGATGTTCAAACTCATAAACATTTTTATTTCATTTTTTGCAAATAATCATTAACACTAGAATTTGATGCCAGCAACACGTGACAAAGAAGTTGGGAAAGGTGGCAATAAATACTGAAAAAGTTGAGGAATGCTCATCAAACACTTATTTGGAACATCCCGCAGGTCTGCAGGCTAATTGGGAACAGGTGGGTGCCATGATTTTAGCTTCCCCAAAAAATGCTGAGTCTTTCACAAGAAAGGATGGGGCGAGGTACACCCCTTTGTCCACAACTGCGTGAGCAAATAGTCCAACAGTTTAAGAACAACGTTTCTCAAAGTGCAATTGCAAGAAATTTAGGGATATCAACGTCTACGCTCCATAATATCATCAAAAGGTTCAGAGAATCTGGAGAAATCACTGCACGTAAGCGGCATGGCCGGAAACCAACATTGAATGACCGTGACCTTTGATCCCTCGGACGGCACTGTATGCAAAAACCGACATCAATCTCTAAAGGATATCACCACATGGGCCCAGGAACACTTCAGAAAACCACTGTCACTAAAAACAGTTTGTCGTTACATCTGTAAGTGCAAGTGAAAGCTCTACTATGCAAAGCAAAAGCCATTATCAACAACATCCAGAAACGCCGCCGGCTTCTTTGGGCCCGAGATCATCTAAGATGGACTGATGCTAAGTGGAAAAGTGTTATGTGGTCTGACGAGACCACATTTCAAATTGTTTTTGGAAATATTCGACATTGTATCATCCGGACCAAAGGGGAAGCGAACCATTCACGCAAAGTTCAAAAGCCAGCATCTGTGATGGTACGCGGGTGCATTGGTGCCCAAGACATGGGTAATCTGTGAAGGCACCATTAATGCTGAAAGGTACATACAGGTTTTAGAACAACATCTAAGCGCCGTCTTTTTCATGGACGCCCCTGCTTATTTCAGCAAGACAATGCCAAGCCACATTTAGCATGTGTTACAACAGCGTGGCTTCGTTAAAAAAGATTGGGGGTACTTTTTTGGCCCGCCTGCAGTCCAGACCTGTCTCCCATCGAAAATATGTGGCGCATTATGAAGCGGAAAATACGACAGCAGAAAACCCCGGACTGTTGAACGACTGAAGCTCAACATAAAACAAGAATGGGAAAGAATTCCACTTTCAAAGCTTCAACAATTAGTTTCCTCAGTTCCCAAACGTTTATTGAGTGTTGTTAAAAGAAAAGGTGATGTTACACAGTGGTGAACATGCCCTTTCCCAACTACTTTGCCACGTGTTGCAGCCAAATAAGTTAATTATTATTTGCAAAAAAAAACAAAAACATTTATGAGTTTGAACATCAAATATCTTGTCTTTGTATTGCATTCAACTGAATATGGGTTGAAAAAGGATTTGAAAATTATTTTTATTCCGTTTATATTTACATCTAACACAATTTTTAGACCAGTTGATCTGCCGTTTCTTTTCTTTTTCTTCTATGTCCCACTCTCTCTTGTGGAGGGGGTCCGGTCCGATCCGGTGGCCATGTACTGCTCGCCTGTGTATCGGCTGGGGACATCTCTGTGCTGCTGATCCGCCTCCGCTTGGGATGGTTTCCTGCTGGCTCCGCTGTGAACGGGACTCTCGCTGCTGTGTTGGATCCGCTTTGGACTGGACTCTCGCGACTGTGTTGGATCCATTGTGGATTGAACTTTCACAGTATCATGTTAGACCCGCTCGACATCCATTGCTTTCCTCCTCTCCAAGGTTCTCATAGTCATCATTGTCACCGACGTCCCACTGGGTGTGAGTTTTCCTTGCCCTTATGTGGGCCTACCGAGGATGTCGTGGTGGTTTGTGCAGCCCTTTGAGACACTAGTGATTTAGGGCTATATAAGTAAACATTGATTGATTGATTGAATTTCCCAACTCATATGGAAACGGGGTTTGTAGAATTGAGGGGTTTTACATATGCAAATTGGGGAAATATGGGCGTGTTAATATGCAAATTATGATAGACACGCAGGCGCTAACCATTTGGCATTCAGCAACTTATGAACAGCAGGTGGGAACAATTTGACCGTTTAAGAATACGTCATTAATTTGAATGGACTCCTCTGAGGAAATCACTTAGGAAAGAAAGATGAGAGGAAAAGTCAGGAGCTTATTGCTGAATAGTAAAAAGGTCTGGAGGTAATGAGTTCCATAGATGAGGGGCTGAGCGGCTGAAAGCTCAGGCAACCATGGTGGACAGTTTATACAAGGGGACAGGGAGATTGGTTAGATGAAGAGGATCTTCGGGAACTTTAGGGCTTGGCGACATAGAGCAGGTCAGAGAAATATGACGGAGAAAGGTTATGGAGCGCTTTGAAAGTGTGGAAAATGATTTTTAATTGGATACGGTGTTTAATGGGTAATAATAGTGGCAGACACCCTGTTGAAGAGCTCTGAATGGACAATTTGCTAGTTTTACTTTTGCAGTTCACTTTATGGAGCAATACTCTCCATATTTCATTTCCCAACCTTTTTAAACTAAATTAAATGGTCCTGGCGGCACATTGAATGTATGCGAACTGAACAAACCCGCTGTCTGGCTGTGTAAGAGAGAGAGAGAGAGAAATGGCGGCAAACAGAAGGTGTCGGCTGAGCGACGTGCGAGGGAAGTGGAGCTAACGACTCTGCGGCGCATCGCATTGGTGGCGTGACTCACGGCCACATGGAATTTGTAAGGAGCTCTTAAGGTGCCAGCAGTTAGCAGTGTTACGTTAGACTGACAATACGCCCTATTTTATTTTGAGGGACTGTCCGGGGTGTCCGGGTGGGGTTTCTTAAATGTCTCAAATGTCGTTTTGTGTCAAGGTTGCGCGTGTTTCCAATGTGCGTACAGGGTTAAAAAAACGAAACACATAGCCGCAACAGTCGTGAGGGAGGTAGTGGATTGATAGTAAAGCAAGGCATACTTACTCAATAGCCATACAGGTCACACTGAGGGTGGCCGTATAAACAACTTTAACACTGCTCCAAATATAACCCACACCAAACAAGAATGACAAACACGTTTCGGGAGAATATCCCCACCGTAACACAACATAAACACAACCGAACAAATACCCAGAACCCCCTTGCAGCACTAACTCTTCCGGGATGCTACAATATAATTTTCACCCAGTCCCCGGCCTTGGCGTGATGCCCGCCTTGGCACGCATATACCGTATTTCCTTGAATTGCCGCCGGGTATATAGTATGCACCTGCCTAGAATTACTGCCGGGTCAAATTTATTTTGCGAAGTAATTAGCGCATGCTTAGCATTACCGCCGGGTCAAACTCGTCACGCCACGAGTGACACTTCACCTGTCATCATATTCAAAATGGAAGAGGCTGATTTCAATCATTTTGCAAAATAATATTTTTATTAGTGCATGCCTAGAATTTCTGCCGGGTCAAACTCGTTTCGCAAAATAATTAGCATATGCCTAGAATTTCCACCGGGTCGAACTCGTCACGTCACGAGTGACAATTCGCCTGTCATCATTTTCAAAATGGAGGAGGCTGATTTCAATCATTTCGCAAAATATTATTTTTATCAGCGCATGCCTAGAATTTCTGCCGGGTCAAACTCGTTTCGCAAAATAATTAGCATATGCCTAGAATTTCCACCGGGTCGAACTCGTCACGTCACGAGTGACAATTCACCTGTCATCATTTTCAGAATGGAGGAGGCTGATTTCATATATTTGAAATCGCATAAAGGGAAGAAGATTAAGAGCTATTCAGTAGGATTTAAGGTCCAAGCTATTGAATATGTTAAAAAGAACAGTAAGCAGTTATGTTTCATTGATATACCGTAGCTGCGTGTGTCAAATATGAGTCATTAAATGACTGCCGCCTCCTGGCGGGACAGGGAAAAATATTGAGATTTTTTTCTTTAAAAAAACAAAGTAACAGGATGAAAATACATTCCCTTTTTTTTTTTTGTCACGGAATTTTCCGGTTGGTCCTTCAAGTTTGGCAAACATAAAAAAAATGTAACATCTTGCGACTACTCGGCTGCAGAAGAAGTGACAACAAGCAGCGATTGTTTATTTTTTCCTCTCGCTTGCACTTTTAACATGGAGGATTACATATCGAAAAAAAAAGTTTTTTTAAACTGGACTTTCAATCGAAGCAGGAGGTGGTAAAGGAAGATCTCCATCGAGACAGAGAGACTTTTAAAACTGAAGAAAGATAAGGAAGACTTCTATAAACAAGTTATCGAAGCTTTTAATCAGAAGGAGCTGCGCATGGTCTTCATTTATAAGTAAAGGTAAGACCATAATAACGTTTTTTTTATTAAATGTGCTTTTCATGATGGTATCCTTACATCACACTCAAATTTATAAGCGCAGGCCTAAATTTACCGCATGCCTTTGGTAAGCGCCGGAGTGAGAAGAGGATTTAAATTAATTAACGCCCCGGCAGCAATTCAAGGAAATACTGTATGTGTCCTCTTTTTGGGATTTCAGAATATGGTCAGTTTATGTTACGTGTGGGTCGCAACTTACTGCGGGGTTGTTCCTCCCAGATGCAGAACGGACAACTCCGGACGAAAGCGTGAAGGTAGAAGATGGTGTATTTCTCATAAATCATACAACCGTAGAGACAAGTCCACAAAAACAAGAAGAAAGAGAAACGCGGGGCCAATAGCAAGGTAAGCTATGGCGAAGCTTAAGTGAAGTGAAGTGAATTATATTTATATAGCGCTTTTTCTCTAGTGACTCAAAGCGCTTTACATAGTGAAACCCAATATCTAAGTTACATTTAAACCAGTGTGGGTGGCACTGGGAGCAGGTGGGTAAAGTGTCTTGCCCAAGGACACAACGGCAGTGACTAGGGTGGCGGAAGCGGGGATCGAACCTGCAACCCTCAAGTTGCTGACACGGCCGCTCTACCAACCGAGCTTTTTTTTCTGTTTTTTTTTTCCTTTTTATTTCCTGTTTGTTTCTTGTAAACTGAGGGACATTTGGGAATGGGGTGGGGGAGGGGTGTAGCACCAGTCCGGCCCAGTGGGCGCCAAGCGCATCACTGCATCATTTCAGACATGAAGGAACAAGAATCAAGAATGACCAACGTAACTTGTTACGAGAGAGAGGTGAATAAATACCTCTCCGAAAAAGTAGTCGACTGCAGATGAGCGTGCCGACCACTAACCAGAGGCAGGTGAACCCGATGAATCCCCGTGGGAACCAAAACAAACCCAGAGGTGCACAAAACAGAGAGTCCGAAAATAACTGACCATAACGAAAACATGATCCAGGGCCACGGATCATGACAAGCGGATAAAAGAGTGGCAACAGAACGGGCGGTGGAGGGAAAAAAAAATCTTCGAGGTATAAAAAGAAAGAAGGTGTGACACATGCCACGGGTGAGGATTGTGAATTGTGAATTATATTTATATAGCGCTTTTCTCTAGTGACTCAAAGCGCTTTACATAGTGAAACCCAATATCTA
Source organism: Nerophis ophidion (assembly GCF_033978795.1). Taxonomy (NCBI): domain Eukaryota; kingdom Metazoa; phylum Chordata; class Actinopteri; order Syngnathiformes; family Syngnathidae; genus Nerophis; species Nerophis ophidion. The sequence continues at coordinate 10,241,511 of NC_084611.1, read as the reverse complement.
AGTTACATTTAAACCAGTGTGGGTGGCACTGGGAGCAGGTGGGTAAAGTGTCTTGCCCAAGGACACAACGGTAGTGACTAGGATGGGGGAAGCGGGAATCGAACCTGCAACCCTCAAGTTGCTGGCACGGCCACTCTACCAACCGAGCTATACCGCTAGGATGCTTTGCAGGACGCTTTAGTGCAGCTTCACTGTCCACTGACAAAAACTATTAAGTGTCTGGAAACACGATACCATTGTGACGGCGTTGGCAGGGACAGGATCCGAGGCTGCAAGAGTGCTGTGGGCGGGGAATATTGACAAGTTCAATCAATCAATCAATCAATCAATCAATGTTTATTTATATAGCCCCAAATCACAAATGTCTCAAAGGGCTGCACAAACCATTACGACTACGACATCCTCGGAAGAACCCACAAAAGGGCAAGGAAAACTCACACCCAGTGGGCAGGGAGAATTCACATCCAGTGGGACGCCAGTGACAATGCTGACTATGAGAAACCTTGGAGAGGACCTCAGATGTGGGCAACCACCCCCCTCTAGGGGACCGAAAGCAATGGATGTCGAGCGGGTCTAACATGATACTGTGAAAGTTCAATCCATAGTGGCTCCAACACAGCCGCGAGAGTTCAGTTCGAAGCGGATCCAAGACAGCAGCGAGAGTCCCGTCCACAGGAAACCATCTCAAGCGGATCAGCAGCGTAGAGATGTCCCCAACCGATACACAGGCGAGCGGTCCATCCTGGGTCTCGACTCTGGACAGCCAGTATTTCATCCATGGTCATCGAACCGGACCCCCTCCACAAGGGAAAAGGGGGGACAGAGGAGAAAAAAGAAAAGAAGCGGCAGATCAACTGGTCTAAAAAGGAGGTCTAGTTAAAGGCTAGAGTATACGGATGAGTTTTAAGGTGAGACTTAAATGTTTCTACTGAGGTAGCATCTCGAACTGTTACCGGGAGGGCATTCCAGAGTACTGGAGCCCGAACGGAAAACGCTCTATAGCCCGCAGACTTTTTTTGGGCTCTAGGAATCACTAAGAAGCCGGAGTCTTTTGATTGCAGATTTCTTGCCTGGACATATGGTACAATGCAATCGGCCTCTATTTGGACACAATCAGTGTGATGGGTACTCACTTGTGTTGTCAGCTGTTTAGACACCACCCGGCAGGCACAAAACATTGAAACAACGTTGATTATAAGAACGAGCGACAGGTGAGTGGATGGCCCAGGTGGACCTTGTTATTTAGTCGCCTTTATTAGCAGCAGCCGGGACGAGACACGCCACATGGAGTGAGAGCCAGAGAGAGAGAGGGACTGACTGAGAAAAGAGACATTTTTCTGGAAATCAAAAGGCTTGTACGATGTATGAAAATAAAACCATCCATCCATCCATCTTCTTCCGCTTATCTGAGGTCGGGTCGCGGGGGCAGCAGCCTTAGCAGGGAAGCCCAGACTTCCCTTTCCCCAACCACTTCGTCCAGCTCTTCCCGGGGGATCCCGAGGTGTTCCCAGGCCAGCCGGGAGATATAGTCTTCCCAATGTGTCCTCGGTCTTCCCCGTGGCTTCTACTGGTTGAAGGGAGGTGTTCAGGTGGCATCCTGACCAGATGACCGAACCACCTCATCTGACTCCTCTCGATGTGGAGGAGCAGAGGCTTTACTTTGAGCTCCCCCCGGATGGCAGAGCTTCTCACCCTATCTCTAAGGGAGAGCCCCGCCACCCGGCAGAGGAAACTAATTTCAACCGCTTGTACCCGTGATCTTATCCTTTCGGTCAAAACCAAAAACTCATGACCACAAGTGAGGATGGGAACATAGATATACCGGTAAATTGAGAGCTTTACCTTCCGGCTCAACGGATCGATACAGCGTCCGCATAACTGAAGACGCCGCACCGATCCGCCTGTCGATCTCACGATCCACTCTTCCCCCACTCGTGAACAAGACTCCCAGGTACTTGAACTCCTCCACTTGGGGCAGGGTCTCCTTCCCAACCCAGAGATGGCACTCCACCCTTTTCCGGGTGAGAACCATGGACTCGGACTTGGAGGTGCCAAGCCGGCCCTAAACATCTCCCTAGGGAGATGTCCAGGTGGCATCCTGACCAGATGCCCGAACCACCTCATCTGACTCCTCTCGATGTGGAGGAGCAGAGGCTTTACTTTGAGCTCCCCCCAGATGACAGAGCTTCTCACCCTATCTCTAAGGGAGAGCCCCGCCACCCGGCGGAGGAAACTCTTTTCGTCCGCTTGTACCCGTGATCTTGTCCTTTCGGTCATGACCCAAAGATTCTAGATCATAGGTGAGGATGGGAACGTAGATCGACCGGTAAATTGAGAGCGTTGCCTTCCGGCTCAGGTCCTTCTTCACCACAACGGATCGATACCGCGTCCGCATTACTGAAGACGCCGCACCGATCCGCCTGTCGATCTCACGATCCACTCTTCCGTCACTCGTGAACAAGACTCCCAGGTACATGAACTCCACCACTTGGGGCAGGGTCTCCTTCCCAACCCAGAGATGGCACTCCACCCTTTTCCGGGTGAGAACCATGGACTCGGACTTGGAGGTGCCAAGCCGGCCCTAAACATCTCCCTAGGGAGATGTTCAAGTGGCATCCTGACCAGATGCCCGAACCACCTCATCTGACTCCTCTCGATGTGGAGGAGCAGAGGCTTTACTTTGAGTTCCTCCCGGATGACAGAGCTTCTCACCCTATCTCTAAGGGAGAGCCCCGCCACCCGGCAGAGGAAACTAATTTCAACCGCTTGTACCCGTGATCTTATCCTTTCGGTCAAAACCAAAAACTCATGACCACAAGTGAGGATGGGAACGTAGATATACCGGTAAATTGAGAGCTTTACCTTCCGGCTCAACGGATCGATACAGCGTCCGCATTACTGAAGACGCCGCACCGATCCGCCTGTCGATCTCACGATCCACTCTTCCGTCACTCGTGAACAAGACTCCCAGGTACATGAACTCCTCCACTTGGGGCAGGGTCTCCTTCCCAACCCAGAGATGGCACTCCACCCTTTTCCGGGTGAGAACCATGGACTCGGACTTGGAGGTGCCAAGCCGGCCCTAAACATCTCCCTAGGGAGATGTTCAGGTGCCATCCTGACCAGATGCCCGAACCACCTCATCTGACTCCTCTCGATGTGGAGGAGCAGAGGCTTTACTTTGAGCTCCCCCCAGATGGCAGAGCTTCTCACCCTATCTCTAAGGGAGAGCCCCGCCACCCGGGGGAGGAAACTCTTTTCGTCCGCTTGTACCCGTGATCTTGTCCTTTCGGTCATGACCCAAAGATTCTAGATCATAGGTGAGGATGGGAACGTAGATCGACCGGTAAATTGAGAGCGTTGCCTTCCGGCTCAGCTCCTTCTTCACCACAACGGATCGATACCGCGTCCGCATTACTGAAGACGCCGCACCGATCCGTCTGTCGATCTCAGGATCCACTTTTCCCTCACTCGTGAACAAGACTCCAAGGTACTTGAACTCCTCCACTTGGGACAAGGTTTCTTCCCCAACCTGGAGATGGCACTTCACCTTTTTCCGGGCGAGAACCATGGACTCGGACTTGTAGGTCAAACAGTTGTGTACCCTGAAATCCGGGAAATGACCAAATTTCAATGGTGAAATCCAGGAACATACTTGAAAATGGTAGAGGGATTCTGTCCCGTGAATTAGATGTTCCCTGAAGTCCAGGAAATAATGAATGTCCTCAGTCATATTTAGACAAATGTATGTGTTTAGAGAAAACAGTGCCCAAAACCTGAGTTCTGAGTTGTTTACTCTGTAAAAAACTGCTCACTTCATTTAAGACGTGGAACACAAATTGAGGAACACACATTAAGGAGAGTTGAGTTGATGAAAAGTCTGACCGCACGTCACCATAACCACCTGTTTCCCAGCAACACACAAGAAGTTACTAGGCCCCATTCAGCAATAAATTCCTATTTTTTCCCTCTTTGTTCCTAAGTGATTTCCTAAGAGGAGTCCAATCAAATTCATGACGTGTTCTTAAACGGCCAAATTGTTCCCACCTGCTGTTCTTAAGTTGCTGAATGCCAAATTGCTGGCGCGTGCGCGACTATCATAATTTCCATATAAACACGCCCTTATTTCCCCAATATGCATATGTAAACACCCTTAATTCTGTCATTTGCATAGGTAAACACCCTTAGTTCTGTCATTTGCATAGGTAAACACCCTTAATTCTGTCATTTGCATATGTAAACACCCTTAATTCTGTCATTTGCATAGGTAAACACCCTTAATTCTGTCATTTGCATATGTAAACACCCTTAATTCTGTCATTTGCATAGGTAAACACCCTTAGTTCTGTCATTTGCATAGGTAAACGCCCTTAATTCTGTCATTTGCATAGGCAAACGCCCTTAATTCCCCATAAAAGGGCACAAATCCGGCGGGAAAAGCCGAACATCAAACACACGGAGAAAACACAAAAAGATTACAGAAGAGAAATTGGTATTATCCCGTGGGGCGAATACATAATGTCAGAACATAATTTTAAGAAAGGGGGGACTGCTGAGGTAGCCTGAAGCGTTCAAACAAATATTTCTCACTTCGGGCAAATGTGCCCATTTTCTTCTCTTCATTTTTCCCTTGTTCTTCTTTTTCTTCCTCTCAATTTTTTCTTCTCTGTCTTGTTCCATTTTGTCTTTGTCTTCTTCCTTTTCTTTGTCTTTCTCTTCTTTGTCTTTTTCGTATTTTTCTTCTTTGTCTTTTTCTTCTTTGTCTTAGTCCTTTTCTTCTACTTCTTCTTCTTCCTCCACCACTTCTTCTTCTTCCTCCACCACTTCTTCTTCCACCTCTTCTTCTTCTTCCTTCCACCACTTATTCTTCTTCTTCTTCCACCTCTTCTTCTTCTTCTTCTTGATATTTTTCTTCTTCTTCCACCTCTTCTTCTTCTTCTTCCTTCCACCACTTCTTCTTCTTCTCCTTTCACCACTTCTTCTTCTTCTTCCACCACTTCTTCTTCTTCCTCATCCATTTATTTTTCTTCTTCCACCTCTTATTCTTCTTCTTTCTTCCACCACTTATTTTTCTTCTTCTTCCTTCCACCTCTTCTTCTTCTTCTTCCACTTCTTCTTCCGCCACTTCTTATTCTTCTTATTCCTCCACCACTTCTTCGTCTTCTTCTTCCACCACTTCTTCTTCTTCTTTTTATTCTTCTTATTTTTCTTCTTCTTCTTCCACTACTTCTTCTTCTTCCACCACTTATTCGTCTTCTTCTTCCACACTTATTCTTATTCTTTTTATTCTTCTTATTTTTCTTTGTCTTCTTCCACTACTTCTTCTTCTTCCACCAGTTCTTCTTCCACCACTACTTATTTTTCTTCTTCTTCCTCCACCTATTCTTCTTCTTCTCCCACCTCTTCTTCTTCTTCCATTTCTTCTTGTTCTTGTTGTTCTTCTTCTTCTTCCTTTTCTTCTTCTTCTTCCACGTCTTCTTCTTCCACCACTTCTTCTCCTTCTTTTTCTTCTTCTTCCACCACTTCTTCTTCTTCTTGTTATTTTTCTTCTTCTTCCACCTCTTCTTCTTCTTCTACTTCCACCACTTCTTCTTCTTCCACCACTACTTCTTCTTTTTCTTCTTCTTCCTCTACCTCTTCTTCTTCTTTTTCCATTTTTTCTTCTTCTTCTTCCACATCTTCTTCTTCTTCTTCCACCACTTCTTCTTCTTCTTCTTCTTTTTCTTCTTCTTCCACCACTTCTTCTTATTATTATTTTTCTTCTTCATCCACCTCTTCTTCTTCTTCTTCCACCACTTCTTTGCCCGCCCCCCCCCCACACACACACACCTGCAGGCCGACTCGGTTTTTTGCCATTTTTATTCGCTGTTAGTCCAAAGATGTTGTCAATAAATTCCCTAATTTTCCTCTTGTCGTGAGGCAGACTGGCTCTTGCATGCACATGTATGCCAAGATCCTCCACTGTTCAGCAGGTAAATAGGTTAATTCCAAAGAGGGTCTGTGAACCAATATATGTTGGAATTCCTCTTCATCGCCAAATAAAGTGCAGCCCCGAACCATGACTGGTGCAAGCCAACTGCGCCGCCCTGCTCCTCCTACAGTCTCGAAAATTTGAAAACCAAACTGTCACCCAGGAGGACGGAGGCCAGGTCTTGCCAGGTGTGAGACTGTCAAGGGAAACCATCTGCTTGAGTGGACTCAAGCCAATGTTTACACCCAGATTGGCAATTCAATGACACATCGTGCATTCTGATGCGCCCCCCCCCTCCAAACCAAGATTAACTCTGCATTTTAACTAGGCTGACCATATTCTGAGATCCCAAAAAGAGGACACATATATGCGTGTATAGTGTAGCGTCCCGGTAGAGTTAGTGCTGCAAAGGATTCTGGGTATTTGTTCTTTTGTGTTTATGTTGTGTTACGGCGCAAACAAGTCCAAAGGGGCTGGGCAGAGGAAGGTCCGTGATCCAAGCGGGAGGTCCGTCAATACTTGCTAACCTTGAGACCTTCGGGAAATGGGGGGGCGGGGTTTGAGGTGCGGGAAGGTAGCGGAGGGTGTATATTATAGCACCCCTTAAGAGTTAATGGTGCAAGGGGTTCTGGGTGTTTGTTCCGTTGTGTTTATGTTGTGTTACGGTGCGGATGTTCTCCCGAAATATGTTTGTGGGTTCACAGTGTGGCGCATATTTGTAACAGTGTTAAAGTTGTTTATACGGCCACCTTCAGTGTGACCTGTATGGCTGTTGACCAAGTATGCCTTGATTAATTACCAATCCATTAACTAGCTCTCTCTGCTGCATGCGCACACCTTCACAATTTTTTTTGTTTCCTTCAAACCCTCACTCAAAACGCCCGACATTTGAGGCATTTAAGAAACCCCGCCCAGACAGCCCGGACAGGCCTGTAAAAGAGGATATGTCCGGGGAAAAGAGGACGCATGGTCAGTCTATTTTAACACCAACAACTGCTGTTAGCGACGCTGTCTCGTTAGAGCCGATAAAAATGCCGGCGCTCCTGCGGCGAAACTCGCACTAGTTAGTCATGCACCAACACCTGAAGCCTGGTTCGTTTACCTAGTGTGATGCTTAGTTTATTTTTGGTATTTCCCAAATAACAGCTTTGTGTTTCCTTGTTATAGCAATCAAGAATATTTTAGTTGTTTTTAATCCTTCTTTGTGGGGACATTGTTGATTGTCACGTCATGTTCGGATGTACTTAGTGGATGCCGTCTCTTCTCCACAGTAAGTCTTTGCTGTCATCCAGCATTTTGTTTTTCTTTACTTTGTAGCCAGTTTAGTTTTAGTTTGGTTTTGCATTTTCTTCCCTAAGCTTCAATGCCTTTTCATAGGGGCACTCACCTTTTGTTTATTTTTGGTGTAAGCATTAGACACCTTTTTACCTGCACACTGCCTCCCGCTGTTTGCAACGGCTAGAACGCAATTAGCTACCGGCTGCCACCTACTGATATGGAAGAGTATTACACGTTTATTTTGCTGAGCTTTAGACAGCATCGACATTCAACAACAACACATCATTTGCAGACTGTAATTACTGGTTTGCAAAATATATTTTTTAACCCAAATAGGTATAATTACAATCTCCCACAGCACACCAGACTGTATCTTACGCCGCGGCACAGTGGTTGAAAAACACTGATGTAAACGATCATATCTGCTGTGCACATTTAATTTAGAAAAGTGAAGTGTGGGATACTTTTCATGTTGCTTTATTTGTGTCAGACTTTAGTCAATGTGTGGGTATAATTTCATTCAAGAAAAATTAAATACATAAATAATCTTTATCCTATAAAAAAAAAGGTTTAAGATTTGTATCATAATTCAATCAATCAATCAATCAATCAATGTTTACTTATATAGCCCTAAATCACTAGTGTCTCAAAGGGCTGCACAAACCACTACGACATCCTCGGTAGGCCCACATAAGGGCAAGGAAAACTCACACCCAGTGGGACGTCGGTGACAATGATGACTATGAGAACCTTGGAGAGGAGGAAAGCAATGGATGTGGAGCGGGTCTAACATGATACTGTGAAAGTTCAATCTATATTGGATCCAACACAGTCGCGAGAGTCCAGTCCAAAGCGGATCCAACACAGCAGCGAGAGTCCCGTTCACAGCGGAGCCAGCAGGAAACCATCCCAAGCGGAGGCGGATCAGCAGCGCAGAGATGTCCCCAGCCGATACACAGGCAAGCAGTACATGGCCGCCAGATCGGACCGGACCCCTTCCACAAGGGAGAGTGGGACATAGGAGAAAAAGAAAACAAACGGCAGATCAACTGGTCTAAAAAAGGAGTCTATTTAAAGGCTGGAGTATACAAATGAGTTTTAAGGTGAGACTTAAATGCTTCTACTGAGGTGGCATCTCGAACTGAAGGCTAATCCCCAAAGAACACTACTTCCCTCCATCCTGAAGCCGGATTTAAATGGGAGATGCGAGACTACTGGTCTGGGTAAGGAGTCAGTTAAATTAGAACAAGTTTTTTCTGCTTTGATTGTTTCAGAGTTGGACATGTGTTCTACTGAGGTGGCAAACTATGATGCGTGCAGTTTATCAAAGCAACAAACAAACAATCGGAAAATTCCCATCGTATCAATTCCTAAATATGGTCGTAATTATACTAAATGCACTGGGCATAATAAACACAACATTATTAATATTGCTACTACGGATAATTTGATCAAAAATTCCCTAAAACAGCCCACTACCTATACTATAGTTTTTTTTAAACATAAGATCTTTGTCTCCCAAAACGTTGTAGGTTAATGATATCATCAGAGACGACAATCTTAACGTCATCGGTCTCAGCGAAACCTGGCTTAAACCAAACGACTTTTTTGCGCTAAATGAGGCATGTCCTCCTAACTTTACACATGCGCATATTGCCCGTCCCCTTAAAAGGGTTGGGGGGGTCGCACTAATATTGTTCTGTGTGCTTGTAGGTTGAACAGTCTCTTAAACTGAATCATATTGGTGCTTTGTTTGATTTATTCAATGAATCTAATTCCATGCAAAAAGTTTTAAGTGTTGTTCGAGCATAAAACATTTTTTAATTATATTTTCCTCTATGGTTATATTTCTCATTTTTTTTGTTGAAAAGTATTGTTGTCAGAATTTGATGCCAAAAGATCCAATTTGAAACACTTTGGAGCGTTTAGACTGGCAAAGTAATTCCCACCTGTGTCACTTGAGGGCAAATTAGTCAGATTTGGTGTGCAGGGTAAATAAACGTGGACTTTGTCACGGTGGTTTGCTCGCCACGTTGTCGACTTGATCTCATCAAGGACATTTTTTTTTTTTGTCCCTCTGAAGGGGGGCGTGGCCTGTGGACCTGCAGCGAAGCGGGGTGGGCCAGGCTCTGCTTCGAGATCAGTGACAGGTGCGTAGATGGCCCAGCTGGGCCTGGTTATCTAATCACCCGTCGCTCTGTTAAAAGGTAGCACCCGGGGAGGAGTGCAGTGGTGGAGCTGGAGCAAGAGCGAGAGAGAGAGAGTCCGACAGCAAAAGACAATTGCTGAAAAAAATAACACAGTGTTGTAAACCTGAAACCGGACTCTCCTGTCAACGCCTGGTGGTCTGAGGAACACCGAGGAGGGCAACCTCCACAGTCCCCTTTGCAGCACCTCTCCCTCGCACGTCCCTAAAAGCTGCAACATCAATAACACAACTGTGTGCGCACCCGTTCTATTTTTTGCCACCTAAAGCCCCGCAGAGTGGCACCAAAGTGCAAACCGAGGACTCGTCAGCCGGCCGCATCGACCCGGTTGTCACGGTCCCGGTTGAATCTCTTTCTTTTACTTTTCCGAGCGAACCGTTGTCATCTTTCTCAGATCTGGCGCCAGCGAAGCGAGCCCGCCTTTCTCACCTTTTCAAGCTCTCCGTGACGAGGATTCAAAAACCGTCGACTAACGAGCCAGGAATGAAGGCTGAATCTCCGCCTCTACAAAGATTATATTTCTCACTATTGTTTTCCACGCTGTCAGCTAAAGGTGCTTTTTAATGATTTGTTTACCTTATTTGGATATTGGAGGTGCAGTCATAAATTTCTGGACCATAGGGCAGGCCGGATTCTAAGGCGTACTCCCTTTGAGCAGGTCTAGTCAGGTCTATTTTTACACAAACCCTGTTTCCATAAGAGTTGGGAAATTGTGTTAGATGTAAATATAAACAAAATACAATGATTTGCAAATCCTTTTCAACCCATATTTAGTTGAATATGCTACAAAGACAACATATTTGATGTTCAAACTGATTAAAAGAAAAAATCATTAACATTAGAATTTGATGCCAGCAACACGTGACAAAGAAGTTGGGAAAGGTGGCAATAATTACTGATAAAGTTGAGGAATGCTCATCAAACACTTATTTGGAACATCCCAGGCTAATTGGGAACAGGTGGGCGCCATGATTGGGTATAAAAACAGCTTCCCAAAAAATGCTCAGTCTTTCGCAAGAAAGGATGGGGCGAGGTACACCCCTTTGTCCACAACTGCGTGAGCAAATAGTCAAACAGTTTAAGAACAACTTTTCTCATTTTGCACCTGTAAGAAATTTAGGGATTTCAACATCTACGGTCCGTAATATCATCAAAAGGTTCAGAGAATCTGGAGAAATCACTCCACGTAAGCGGCATGGCCGGAAACCAACATTGAATGACCGTGACCTTCGATCCCTCAGACGGCACTGTATCAAAAACCGACATCAATCTCTAAAGGATATCACCACATGGGCTCAGGAATACTTCAGAAAACCACTGTCACTAAAAACAGTTTGTCGCTACATCTGTAAGTGCAAGTTAAAGCTCTGCAATGCAAAGCGAAAGCCAATTATCAACAACATCCAGAAACGCCGCCGGCTTCTCTGGGTCCGAGATCATCTAAGATGGACTGATGCAAAGTGGAAAAGTGTTCTGTGGTCTGACAAGTCCACATTTCAAATTACTTTTGGGAATATTTGACATCGTGTCATCCGGACCAAAGGGGAAGCGAACCATCCGGACTGTTATCGACGCAAAGTTCAAAAGCCAGCATCTATGATGGTATGGGGGTGCATTAGTGCCCAAGGCATGGGTAACTTACACATCTGTGAAGGCCCCATTAATGCGGAAAGGTACATACAGGTTTTGGAACAACATATGCTGCCATCTAAGCGCCGTCTTGTTCATGGACGCCCCTGCTTATTTCAGCAAGACAATGCCAAACCACATTCAGCATGTGTTACAACAGCGTGGCTTCGTAAAAAAAGAGTGCGGGTACTTTCCTAGCTCGCCTGCAGTCCAGACCTGTCTCCCATCAAAAATGTGTGGCGCATTATAAAGCGTAAAATACGACAGCGAAGACCCCGGACTGTTGAACGACTGAAGCTCTACATAAAACAAGAATGGGAAAGAATTCCACTTTAAAAGCTTCAACAATTAGTTTCCTCATTTCCCAAACGTTTATTGAGTGTTGTTAAAAGAAAAGGTGATGTAACACAGTGGTGAACATGCCCTTTCCCAACTACTTTGGCACGTGTGATTATTTGCAAAAAATAAAAAATAAAGTTTGTGAGTTTGAACATCAAATATTTTGTCTTTGTAGCATATTCAACTAAATATGGGTTGAAAAGGATTTGCAAATCATTGTATTCCGTTTATATTTACATCTAACACAATTTCCCAACTCATATGGAAACGGGGTTTGTATACGGCCACCCTCAGTGTGACCTATATGGCTGTTGAGTAAGTATGCCTTGCTTGACTATCAATCCACTACCTCGCTCTCTCTGTTGCTGCTATGTGTTTTGTTTTTTAACGCGGCTTCTTACTTTTGGTGTATCCTCAGGCAAATCACATTTTCTAAAAATGCATTTTCCCAGCGATAATGTGACATCATAGCCCTCTAAAAAAAATGTAATTATATATATAAATAAATGATAAATGGGTTGTACTTGTATAGCGCTTTTCTACCTTCAAGGTACTCAAAGCACTTCGACACTACTTCCACATTCACACACTGATGGAGGGAGCTGCAATGCAAGGCGCCAACCAGCACCCATCAGGAGCAAGGGTGAAGTGTCTTGCTCAGGACACAACGGACGTGACGAGGTTGGTACTAGGTGGGATTTGAACCAGGGACCCTCGGGTTGCGCACGGCCACTTTTCCACTGCGCCACGCCGTCCCGTATATATATATATATATATATATATATATATATGTATATATAGTGAATGTCTTTTATTGTCATATACAGGTCAGAATTGCTTTCTAGCAGTCGCTGTCTCATATGTGTGTGTCTTTCTCAACCACGTGTCTCTCACTCCGGCTGCTGCTAATAAGGGTGACAGGTGATTACATAACCACCTCCAGCTGGGCAATCCACTCACCTGCCGGTCCTTACACACACACACACACACACACATACACATATATATATATATATATATATTAACCCAATGAGAGTCAAAATATTTGGAGATCCCTGATGTGGATAATTTCTGCTGTACAGATTTATTTTAGAAAACAATTGTGGGATTCTTTTCTTCTTGCCTTATTTGTATTTGACTTTATTCAATGTTTGGGTAGAATTTTACTAAACAAAACCAGTTTTCTCTTAAGTAATATCGACACTTATTAGAGCTGTTATCTCTTTTATGAAGGAATATAGTTGATCATAGAACTCGCACCCAATGTTAATAAAAAAAAGTATTGAATTTTAATCGAGAATCTATTCTGATTCGAATCGTTACCCCAAAAGAATCGAATCAAATCGCGTGGTGCCCAAAGATTCAAAGCCTGACCAGGTTCTACAATCATGAGAGCGTGTCGACTGTTTTAATTAAATTCAAGTCCCAGTTTGCAAAAAGTGTAAAACATGTCCAGAGAAAATATACAAAGTTAAAATGCATTTTTTTTTTTTTTTTTCCACAGACGACGGCAATTATGATACAGAAATTGTGTTTTTAGTCATGTCTTCTTTTTTTGTGTTTCTAAAGCCAGCAGCTCGGAACGATGCAGGCCTTCTGTTCATTTATTTAGCTGTGAAACTCGTGAACGTTCGACACTGCTTTTTTTTTTTAAATGCAACAACCCTCTCAAGTGAAACCACGGGCAACATAATGTAGGACACCAGACACATCATCCAGATAAGTTTGATAGCGAAAAAAATAAAATAAAAATGAAATACTCTATAATTGGAAATTGATGAACGACTGCTTGTGTGATGAATGTTGCAATCTGAAGAGCTGTCATCTTGTGACTCCATCAGGTGATGAGCGACTTGGAGAGAAAAGTCTGCCTGTCAGCCTGCTCCTGCTTCCTCAAAAGAGTCCCTCTTGTTGGTAAGAATTGGTTGATGGTGGACAGGTGAGTCATTAATTGTGTTGGGCATTGTTGGCAAACGGGACCCTCATTCTTATTTTAAACTAAATCGCAAACTGGATAACATCTTGGAGAAGCTGTCACTTCCGTTCAATTTGACAATTAGTGTCAGGTTGAAACAATGATGGCATTTATTAAACAAGACAAGAAGCAAGGAAATTAAACAGAGGCATAATTACGGCGTCGTCCCACGCCCCTGACGAAAGATTGACCGTAGGCGTAAACTGGCAGCCTCGCTTCCGTCAGTCTACCCCAGGGCAGCCGTGGCTAAAAATGTTGCTTACCACCACCAGGCGTGAATGAATGATGGGTTCCCACTTCTCTGTGAACGCTTTGAGTATCTAATCATGGAAAAGCGCGATATAAAATATAATCCATTATTATTATTATTATTATTATTATATTTATTAAGACCAAAACTTGTTTCCCTCACATAAAAGACCAAGTCCTCCGCAAAGGTGCAATCAAGTTTGCACTTGTTTTACTACAATTTTCCATTTTTTTTTACTACGAGTTTGCAATTCTTTTACGACGAGTTGGCACTTGTTTTACTATAAGTTTGCACTTGTTTTACTATGAGTTTACACTTGTTTTGCCAAAAGTTTGCACTTGTTTTACTACAATTTTCAATTTTTTTTTACTACGAGTTTGCAATTCTTTTACGACGAGTTGGCACTTGTTTTACTATAAGTTTGCACTTGTTTTACTATGAGTTTACACTTGTTTTGCCAAAAGTTTGCACTTGTTTTACTACAATTTTCAATTTTTTTTTACTACGAGTTTGCAATTCTTTTACGACGAGTTGGCACTTGTTTTACTATAAGTTTGCACTTGTTTTACTATGAGTTTACACTTGTTTTGCCAAAAGTTTGCACTTGTTTTACTACAATTTTCAATTTTTTTTTACTACGAGTTTGCAATTCTTTTACGATGAGTTGGCACTTGTTTTACTATAAGTTTGCACTTGTTTTACTATGAGTTTACACTTGTTTTGCCAAAAGTTTGCACTTGTTTTACTACAATTTTCAATTTTTTTTTACTACGAGTTTGCAATTCTTTTACGACGAGTTGGCACTTGTTTTACTATAAGTTTGCACTTGTTTTACTATGAGTTTACACTTGTTTTGCCAAAAGTTTGCACTTGTTTTACTACAATTTTCAATTTTTTTTTACTACGAGTTTGCAATTCTTTTACGACGAGTTGGCACTTGTTTTACTATAAATTTGCACTTGTTTTACTATGAGTTTACAATTTTTTTGCCACAAGTTTGCACTTGTTTTACTACAAGTTTGCACTTCTTCTACAAACCCCGTTTCCATATGAGTTGGGAAATTGTGTTTGATGTAAATACAATGATTTGCAAATCATTTTCAACCCATATTCAATTGAATGCACTACAAAGACAAGATATTTGATGTTCAAACTCATAAACTATATATATTTTTTTGCAAATAATAATTAACTTACAATTTCATGGCTGCAACACCTAACAAAGTAGTTGGGAAAGGGCATGTTCACCACTGTGTTACATCACCTTTTCTTTTAACAACACTTAATAAACGTTTGGGAACTGAGGAAACTAATTGTTGAATTCCCTTTCTTGTTTTATGTAGAGCTTCAGTCCTTCAACAGTCCGGGGTCTCCGCTGTCGTATTTTACGCTTCATAATGCGCCACACATTTTTGATGGGAGACAGGTCTGGATTGCAGGCGGGCCAGGAAAGTACCCACACTCTTTTATTACGAAGCCACGCTGTTCTAACACGTGGCTTGGCATTGTTTCGCTGAAATAAGCAGGGGCGTCCATGATAACGTTGCTTAAATGGCAGCATATGTTGTTCCAAAACCTGTATGTACCTTTCAGCATTAATGGTGCCTTCACAGATGTGTAAGTTACCCATGCCTTGGGCACTAATGCACCCCCATACCATCACAGATGCTGGCTTTTGAACTTTGCGTCGATAACAGTCTGGATGGTTTGCTTCCCCTTTGGTCCGGATGACACGATGTTGAATATTTCCAAAAACAATTTGAAATGTGGCTTCGTTAGACCACAGAACACTTTTCCACTTTGCATCAGTCCATCTTAGATGATCTCGGGCCCAGAGAAGCCGGCGGCGTTTCTGGATGTTGTTGATAAATGGCTTTCGCTTTGTATAGTAGAGCTTTAACTTGCATTTACAGATGTAGCGATGAACTGTATTTAGTGACAGTGGTTTTCTGAATTATTCCTGAGCCCATGTGGTGATATCCTTTAAAGATTGATGTCGGTTTTTGACACAGTGCCGTCTGAGGGATCGAAAGGTCACGGTCATTCAATGTTGGTTTCCAGCCATGCCGCTTACGTGCAGTGATTTCTCCAGATTCTCTGAACCTTTTGTTGATATTATGGACCGTAGATGTTGAAATCCCTAAATTTCTTGCAGTTGCACTTTGAGAAACGTTGTTCTTAAACTGTTTGACTATTTGCTCACGCAGTTGTGGACAAAGGGGTGTACCTCGCCCCATCCTTTCTTGTGAAAGACTGAGCATTTTTTGGCAAGCTGTTTTTATACCCAATCATGGCACCCACCTGTTCCCAATTAGCCTGCACAGCTGTGGGATGTTCCAAATAAGTGTTTGATGAGCATTCCTCAACTTTATCAGTATTTATTGCCACCTTTACCAACTTCTTTGTCACGTGTTGCTGGCATCAAATTCTAAAGTGAATGATTATACGCAAAAAAAAAATGTTTATGAATTTGAACATCAAATATGTTGTCTTTGTAGCATATTCAACTGAATATGGGTTGAAAATGGAAACGGGGTTTGTACTACCAGTTTGCACTTGAGTGTGCACTTCTTTTACGACGAGTTGGCACTTGTTTTACTATAAGTTTGCACTTGTTTTATTACGAGGAGGGGTGCTCGAGCCCATATCAGCTGCATTCGGGTGGAAGGCGGGGTACGCCCTGGACAAGTCGCCACCTCAGCACAAATAGACAGACACCATTCACACTCTAGGGCCAATTTTAGCCTTGCCAATCAACCTTGTGGAGAGACGGGGCCGACAGCAGGCCGGGACAAACAGCGGTCCTGCCCACGATGGAGGCCAGGAGGCATGCCTGGAGCGACACTGCAGCCATCAGAGTCAGGTGCGTAAACGACACATCTGCTCTCAATCCCTGCATCTTCTGCTGCAGCATAAAAGGGGAGAAGGAGGAGCAATCGTGGCAGAAGTAGGAGAAGGAACAACGGACAACGAAGACGACGAGAGAGAAAAACAAACCAAGGGCGCTAGCATAAAAGCTAGGAATCGCAAACAGAAAAACTATGACTGGCACGAAGGCGCACAAAAAGGAAACACAAATCATCTGCGTGAGAGCTGGAATAAAACAAAAGGCTTAGCGTGAAAAGCTAGCGAGAATATACGTAGGTAGAAGAGCAGTCGTAAGTAGTTGCATGTGAGCAAATTGGAATCCCAGTGTCACGCCTATGGTTCAGGTTTTGTTTTGGTCATGTTATGTTTAGTTTTTTGGGACATTTAGTTCTGTTTTGCATTGCCTTGTTTGTCTTACCTTGCCAACTGATTTAGTTTTTTGTCATGTCTGATCTTAAGTTTTGTACGGCCATATTACCCTGAGCATCCCCAATCTTATCGGTTCTCAAAGCTAAGCAGTGTCTGGCCTGGTTAGTACTTGGACGGGAGACTGCCTAGGAATACCAGGTGCCTTTGACCCTTTGGAATCTAAGTTCCTTTTTTTTTCCACTCCCTGTTTTGTTACCATCACAACCAATCAGTTCACCTGTCTTGTCTCACACCTGTTTTCACATATCATGTTCATTATTTAAGCCACAGTTACCAGTTAGTCAGTCTGGCGACCTCACCTCATTCCCGCCCTCGATTATCTGCTTCATGCCTTGCAATGCTGTCCATTTTGTCCGCGTAAGTTTTTGTTATTCATGCCACCGCGCAAGTATTTTTGTTTCATGCTTGAGACCCTGCCCCAAGTGGAGGAGTTCAAGTACCCAGGAGTCTTGTTCACGAGTGGGGGAAGAGTGGATCGTGAGATCGACAGGCGGATCGGTGCGGCGTCTTCAGTAATGTAGACGTTGTACCGATCTGTTGTGGTGAAGAAGGAGCTGAGCCGGAAGGCGAAGCTCTCAATTTACCGATCGATCTGTGTTCCCATCCTCACCTATGGTCATGAGCTTTGGGTCATGACCGAAAGGATAAGATCACGGGTACAAGCGCCCAAAATGAGTTTCCTCCGCCGTGTGGCGGGGCTCTCCCTTAGAGATAGGGCGAGAAGCTCTGCCATCCGGGAGGAACTCAAAGTAAAGCCGCTGCTCCTTCCGATGGAGAGGAGCCAGATGAGGTGGTTCGGGCATCTGGTCAGGATGCCACCCGAACGCCTCCCATAGGGAGGTGTTTAGGGCACGTCCAACCGGTAGGAGGCCACGGGGAAGACCCAGGACACGTTGGGAAGACTATGTCTCCCGGCTGGCCTGGGAACGCCTCGGGATCCCCCGGGAACAGCTAGACGAAGTGGCTGGGGAGAGGGAAGTCTGGGCTTCACTGCTTAGGCTGCTGCCCCCGCGACCCGACCTCGGATAAGCGGAAGAAGATGGATGGATGGGCTTGTAGTTTATAGCCTTTGTGCTAGTCTTTTGTTTCATAGCCCAGTTTTTTGTACCGCCATTGTCCGCGCTTTTTGTTGCTTCCCGTTTTTAGTTTTAGCGTTAAAATAAAGATGTCTTTACCTTCACGCCGTTTCCACTCCATTCGCTTTGCACCTCGGGAAAACCAACCGAGACCAAGTCCAGGCTTGACACCCAGAATGAACTAACAAAAGGGGCGAGCTTAAATAAGGGGAAGGTGATTAGTAAAGATGGGCTTCACGGTGGAAGAGGGGTTAGTGCGTCTGCCTCACAATACGAAGGTCCTGCAGTCCTGGGTTCAAATCCAGGCTCGGGATCTTTCTGTGTGGAGTTTGCATGTTCTCCCCGTGACTGCGTGGGTTCCCTCCGGGTACTCCGGCTTCCTCCCACTTCCAAAGACATGCACCTGGGGATAGATTGATTGGCAACACTAAATCGGCCCTAGTGTGTGAATGTTGTCTGTCTATCTGTGTTGGCCCTGCGATGAGGTTGTGACTTGTCCAGGGTGTACCCCGCCTTCCGCCCGATTATAGCTGAGATAGGCGCCAGCGCCCCCCGCGACCCTGAAAGGGAATAAGCGGTAGAAAATGGATGGATGGATGGATTAGTAAAGACAGGTGTGCAGGAACCGAGAGTAGC
>NC_084611.1:10197853-10220353 GCF_033978795.1 Nerophis ophidion | reverse complement strand
GTTTTCTTTGTGTTGCCCGCAGAGTTCCTTCTGCCTTCTCTGGACTCCCCCTCTGGACTTTGGACTGCTTCCCTCAAACTTCTATCCCCGCTTGGACACGGACCTTGACGCCTCTCTCCAGCCCTCCAGACCTCTCACGTGTTTTTGGACTTCCTTCTTGCCTCGCTTTTGGACAATTCATTCAACAAACCCCAGGAACAACTACATGATTAATTCCTCCCATCCTTTTAACTCGGACACCATTACACACTCCACTACGTAACCAAGCTCAATAAACCTGTTGAGCTTTATCCAGTCGTCCGCTCGGCGGTCCGTTGAGCGCTCGGGCTTCGCTGGCTGGAGGTTCGCCGAAATCTGCACGGACAACATGAAAGGCGTTCCCTCTGCCTCCAGTTCAGACGTGGCACTTGTTAAAGAGGCAACGACTTGCTACGCTCTGACACTAATTATCGTGCTGGCGGAGTCTGGGACGCAAGCGACGCCATAGGTGGGTCGCATCTTTTGTCACAAATGATTGTGATCCTGACTGCATGTTTGGGATCAGCAGTCAACGCCTGAACAACATGGCTAAAAATATCGATAATAGCTGTAATTAAATCCTCTGAATAAGGATGTTTGAACCAGGACTGCACAGCAGCAGATTATGGAGGAACCGCTTCTTACTTTTCAACTGGGGTAAAAAAAGTGTATATATCACAAGACTACTTCATCTCTACAGAACTGTTTCATGAGGGGTTCCCTCAATCATCAGGAGATTTTAATGGAAGCATTCACATACAATGGTTTGTATAGGGCACAGAGTGGGTGGGTACAGGCAGGCGTAAGGGTGTGGTGATTGGCTCATGTGTTACCTAGGAGGTGTTTCCGTCTGTGGCGGCATGTTGAAATGATTTCACTGCGCTTGTTGAGGGATGACAGGTCTGGATGATATATAATAAACAGTTTCTCTTTTAAGCATAGGTTGCATCTTTTATTACCACTGTTGTAAGGTGTGCTGGATGCAAGAATTTGCCATGGTATTGAATATTCAACATTATTGTCTTTGAGGTTCCAAATGTGCTAGCTGAGTTCTGTAGAATTCCGCAAAGTCTGGTTTATAAAGGAGGCGTTTTGATTATTCCATCTGGTTTCAAACCCTCCTTCGGTTAATCCTACGTACGTGTCGGATGTGCTAATGTCCTTGCGTGTTACCTTTGCTTGGTAAACGACTGATGTTTGTAAGCACCCCCCGTTGAGAGGGCAATCAGGTTTCTTGCAACAGTTACATTCCTTATTGGTTTCAGAGTCGTTTAGTCTGGGGGTAGGCAGTCCTTTTGCAATTGCTTTGTCCATCCATCCATCCATCCATCCATCTTCTTCCGATTATCTGAGGTCGGGTCGCGGGGGCAGCAGCCTAAGCAGGGAAGCCCAGACTTCCCTTTCCCCAACCACTTCGTCCAGCTCTTCCCGGGGGATCCCAAGGCGTTCCCAGGCCAGCCGGGAGACATAGTCTTCCCAACGTGTCCTGGGTCTTCCCCGTGGCCTCCTACCGGTTGGACATGCCCTAAACACCTCCCTCGGGAGGCGTTCGGGTGGCATCCTGACCAGATGCCTGAACCACCTCATCTGGCTCCTCTCGATGTTGAGGAGCAGCGGCTTTACTTTGAGTTCCTCCCGGATGGCAGAGCTTCTCACCCTATCTCTAAGGGAGAGCCCCGCCACACGACGGAGGAAACTCATTTCGGCCGCTTGTACCCGTGATCTTTGTTGTGGTTTGAAATGATTTGTTGTATGTTATTCATACAACTTGCCTGTGCATCGGTTGGGGGCATCTTTGCGCTGCTCGGGATGGTCTCCTGCCGGCCCCACTATGGACTGGACTCTCACTATTATGTTAGATCCACTATGGACTGGACTTTCACAATATAATGTCAGACCCACTCGACGTCCATTGCATGCGGTCTCCCCTAGAGGGGCGAGAGTCACCCACATCTGCGGTCCTCTCCAAGGTTTCTCATAGTCATTCACATTGAGTTGTGAGTTTTTCCTTGCCCTTATGTAGGCTCTGAACTGAGAATGTTGTTGTGGCTCGTGCAGCCCTTTGAGACACTTGTGATTTAGGGCTATATAAATAAACATTGATTGCCTGATTCCTTGCATCTAGTCTGTTCAATAAATGTCATCAGTGTTTGAACTTGGTTACATCTCAATGTTTTTGTGGTTAATCGCTTGAGTTAACTTGTTAGCTTCAACAGCCCGAATTTAACGATAAAACTACAAAAGGAGTCTCGGAGGAAGCTCATCCTTGGGCTGGGGAAAGGACTGAATTGTCAGCCGTATTTTTTTTCTTCTGAAGTCCTGCGCACACAGCAGGGCGTTTGTGTCCAGCGACGGAGCGGCCCGGATGATAATCGGAGTGACACAAGGGGGGGTGGACTCAGACTGGCAGGGGACCGACTGAAAAAAAAAATAAAAAAATAACCCGAGTTGTCTGTTTGGCGAGTGTCAGCGTTATCCCTCACAGCGTTTATGTGTCAGCCGGCGAAAGTACGCACGCAGAAATGCTTGCTCCAGCAGGGATTAGACCGGAGAAAAGGGAGTAGAAGCAGTTTTTTTTTTTACAACACATTTCAACATTATCAACGTAGCATTTGTTTACATTTGCACGATTCAACACGTCCGATAAGGAGTCGGAAAAAAAAATTCATCCTTCCCCCTTCTCATTTTGTCGCAAGCAAGTCTGAAACACAATTAAAGGCTTAGCTTAAGCCTGGAGGACAAAAAAAAAAATTATTTTTTTTTTTTTTGGTTCGTAAGCAGTAAAGTAGTCATGGATGAAAACACAATAATTACATTTCGTTCTATTAAAAGTGTGGATGCTAAATTATTATTATTTTTTAGTATAGTACTGTTATCTTAGGGTGGAACACTACAGAATCCTCACATTGGGGGGGTCAGTGGGGCGATATAGCTCAGTTGGTAGAGTGGCCGTGTCAGCAACTTCAGGGTTCCAGGTTCGATCCCCGCTTCCGCCATCCTAGTCACTGGCGTTGTGTCCTTGGGACACAACCCACACCCACTGGTTTAAATCCATTCATCCATCCATCTTCGTCCGCTTATCCGAGGTTAGGTCGCTGGGGCAGCAGCCTAAGCAGGGAAGCCCAGACTTCCCTCTCCCCAACCATTTTGTAAAATCATGTCCAAATAAAGCCAAATAAAAAGCAAAGCACACACAAAGTTACTGTAACGTGTGTGCAAACGTTGTGCGTTTTCTGTAAAATTGTGTGGGCTCAGGGCTTCCGCTGTACAAATTTCGGGGTTATTCCTAAAGGAGTGTTGGACAAAAAAGGCTACGGACACGCCCCTGCTTGCTCTTACCGCATAGGGCAATCAACAATCAGCGCACCTGGGTATGATGACAGTCAACGACATAAAGACCAGTGGACCCAGAGATACAGTGCTGGAACATAGTTCACAGTTCCGAGCAGGCATCACGTCTCTGGCTTGGATTCATCGCTACTTGCTCTCCGTGCTTCCCTCTGCCCTTGACTTTTGTTTCCTTTGTGTTGCCCGCAGAGTTCCTTCCGCCTTCTCTGGACTCCCCTCTGGACTTTGGACTGCTTCCCTCAAACTTCTATCCCCGCTTGGACACGGACCTTGACGCCTCTCTCCAGCCCTCCAGACCTCAACACACACATACAACAAACCCCGGGAACAATTACATGATTAATTCCTCCCATCCTTTTAACTCGGACACCATCACACACTCCACTACGTAACCAAGCTCAATAAACCGGTTGAGCTTTATCCAGTCGTCCGCCAGGCGGTCCGTTGAGCGCTCGGGCTGCGCTGGCTGGAGATTCGCCGACATCTGCACCAGCCGGGAGAGATAGCCTTCCCAACATGTTCTGGGTCTTGTCCGGTCGGACGTGCCCGAAACACCTCCCTAGGGAGGCATTCGGGTGGCGTCCTGACCAGATGTCCAGACCACCTGATCCGGCTCCTCTCAATGGGGAGGACAAGCGGCTTTACTTCGAGTTCCTCCCGGATGGCAGAGCTTCTCACCCTATCTCTAAGGGAGGGCCCCGCCACCACTCTTCCGTCACTCGTGAACAAGACTCCCAGGTACTTGAACTCCTCCACTTGGGGCAGGGTCTCCTCCCCAACCCGGAGATGGCACGCCACCCTTTTCCAGGCGAGAACCATGGACTCGGACACAGAGGAAATCAAGAAACATACTTGAAAATGGTAGAGGGATTCTCTCCCTTGTATTAGATGCTTCCTTAAGTCCAGTAAATAATGAATGTCCCTAACCCAGAGATGGTATGCCACCCTTTTCCGGGCGAGAACCATGGACTCGGACTTGGAGGTGCCAAGCCGACTGGCCAATTGTACAGTTATCGTACACCATAATACGCACTAGTAGGGTGGGACGCCACAGAATCCTCACATTGGGGGGCATCAGTGGGGCGGTATAGCCACCCGGTGGAGGAAACTCATTTCGGCCACTTGTACCCGTGATCTTGTCCTTTCGGCCAAAACCCAAAGCTCATGACCACAGGTGAGGATGGGAACGTAGATCCACCGGTAAATTGAGAGCTTTACCTTCCGGCTTAACGGATCGATACAGCATCCACATTACTGAGGACGCCGCACAGATCCGCCTGTCGATCTCACGATCCACTCTTCCGTCACTCGTGAACAAGACTCCGAGGTACTTGAACTCCTCCACTTGGGGCAGGGTCTCCTCCCCAACCCAGAGATGGCACTCCACCCTTTTCCGGGCGAGAACCATGGACTCGGACTTGGAGGTGCCAAGTCGACTGGCCAATTGTACAGTTATCGTACTCCATAATGCGCACTAGTAGGGTGGGACGCCACAGAATCCTCACATTGGGGGGCATCAGTGGGGCGATATAGCCACCCGGCGGAGGAAACTCATTTCAGCCGCTTGTACCCGTGATCTTGTCCTTTTCGGCCAAAACCCAAAGCTCATGACCACAGGTGAGGATGGGAACGTAGATTGACCGGTAAATTGAGAGCTTTACCTTCCGGCTCAACGGATCGATACAGCGTCCGCATTACTGAAGACGCCGCACCGATCCGCCTGTCGATCTCACGATCCACTCTTCCGTCACTCGTGAACAGGACTCCCAGGTACTTGAACTCCTCCACTTGGGGCAGGGTCTCCTCCACAACCCAGAGATGGCACTCCACCCTTTTCCGGGCGAGAACCATGGACTCGGACTTGAAGGGGCCAAGCCGACTGGCCAATTGTACAGTTATCGTACTCCATAATGCGCACTAGTAGGGTGGGACGCCACAGAATCCTCACATTGGGGGGCATCAGTGGGGCGGTATAGCCACCCGGCGGAGGAAACTCATTTCGGCCGCTTGTACCCGTGATCTTATCCTTTCGGCCAAAACCAAAAACTCATGACCACAAGTGAGGATGGGAACGTAGATTGACCGGTAAATTGAGAGCTTTACCTTCCGGCTCAACGGATCGATACAGCGTCCGCATTACTGAAGACGCCGCACCGATCCGCCTGTCGATCTCACGATCGACTCTTCCGTCACTCGTGAACAAGACTCCGAGGTACTTGAACTCCTCCACTTGGGGCAGGGTCTCCTCCCCAACCCAGAGATGGCACTCCACCCTTTTCCGGGCGAGAAGCATGGACTCGGACTTGGAGGTGCCAAGCCGGCCGGCCAATTGTACAGTTATCGTACACCATAATACGCACTAGTAGGGTGGGACGCCACAGAATCCTCACATTGGGGGGCATCAGTGGGGCGGTATAGCCACCCGGTGGAGGAAACTCATTTCGGCCGCTTGTACCCGTGATCTTATCCTTTCGGTCAAAACCCAAAGCTCATGACCATAGGTGAGGATGGGAACGTAGATTTACCGGTAAATTGAGAGCTCTGCCTTCCGGCTCAGCTCCTTCTTCACCACAACGGATTGATACAGCATTTACGACCCCCCTTCCCTTAGAAACAGCTGTTGCCATGTAATCAGGGAAAGTCCATATACAAACCCCGTTTCCATATGAGTTGGGAAATTGTGTTAGATGTAAATATAAACGGAATACAATGATTTGCAAATCCTTTTCAGTTAAATGCACTACAAAGACAAGATATTTGATGCTCAAACTCATAAACCTTATTTTATTTGCAAAAAAATTATTAACTTAGAATTTCATGGCTGCAACACGTGGCAAAGTAGTTGGGAAAGGGCATGTTCACCACTGTGTTACATCACCTTTTCTTTTAACAACACTCAATAAACGTTTGGGAACTGAGGAAAGTAATTGTTGAAGCTTTGAAAGTGGAATTCTTTACCATTCTTGCTTGATGTACAGCTTAAGTTGTTCAACAGTCCGGGGTCCTGTATTTTACGCTTCTTAATACGCCACACATTTTTGATGGGAGACAGGTCTGGACTGCAGGCGGGCCAGGAAAGTACCCACACTCTTTAACTATGAAACCACGCTGTTGTAACACGTATCTTGGCATTGTCTTGCAGAAATAAGCAGGGGCGTCCAAGATAACATAGCTTGGATGACAACATATGTTGCTCCAAAACCTGTATGGACCTTTCAGCATTAATGGTGCCTTCACAGATGTGTAAGTTACCCATGCCTTGGGCACTAATACACCCCCATACCATCACAGATGCTGGCTTTTTAACTTTGCGCCTATAACAATCCGGATGGTTATTTTCCTCTTTGTTCCGGAGGACACCACGTCCACAGTTTCCAAATATAATTTGAAATGTGGACTCGTCAGACCACAGAACACTTTTCCACTTTGCATCAGTCCATCTTAGATGAGCTCGGGCCCAGAGAAGTCAGCGGCGTTCCTTGGTTTTGTTGATAAATGGCTTTGGCTTTGCATAGCAGAGTTTTAACTTGCACTTACAGATGTAGCGACCAACTGCAGTTAGTAACAGTGGTTTAATGAAGTGTTCCTGAGCCCATGTGGTGATATCCTTTACACACTGATGTCGGTTTTTGATGCAGTACCGCCTGAGGGGTCAACGGTCCGTACTATCATCGCTTACGTGCAGTGATTTCTCCAGATTCTCGGAACCTTTCGATGATTTTACGGACCGTAGATGGTAAAATCCCTAAATTCCTTGCGATAGCTCGTTGAGAAATGTTGTTCTAAAACAAATTGCTGAGCCTCGCCCCATCCTTGTTTGTGAATTACTTAGCATTTCATGGAAGCTGCTTTTATACCCAATCATGGCACCCACCTGTTCCCAATTAGCCTGCACACCTGTGGGATTTTCCATATAAGTGTTTGATGAGCATTTCTCAACTTTATCAGTATTTATTGCCGACTTTCACAACTTCTTTGTCACGTGTTGCTGGCATCAAATTCTAAAGTTAATGATTATTCGCCAAAAATTAAAATGTTTATGAGTTTGAACATCAAATATGTTGTCTTTGTAGCATATTCAACTGAATATGGGTTGAAAATGATTTGCAAATCATTGTATTCCGTTTATATTTACATCTAACACAATTTCCCAACTCATATGGAAACGGGGTTTGTAAAAGAGGAGGCGTGCCCAACTTTTCGTCAGCACGTGGCAGAAGACTGCACAAAAGGTCCAACCCAGACGTTTCTCCTCAATGAGCTAAATTGAATTCTGTCTCTGTTTAATTCCTTGCTTCTTGTCTGTTTAATAGATGGAATCAGTGTTTGAACCTGATGTTCAATGTACCGTAAGATATTTTTTTTGTAAAAATAAAGCCAATAATGCCATTTTTTTGTGTAGTCCCCTTTATTTAGGAAATTATCAAAATACATTTTGGTACCGGTACCAAAATATTGGTATCGAGCCAACCCTAATAGATATACTTATTAGCACTATTGCTAATCAATGCAGTCTGCCAGACTGCACACTTGTGGATGTGCTCGGCACGCTTCCACACCTCCTCCTCACGAGCACACTCCCAAAGGACTTGTGGAAGTGTAGGCCGGGTTTTCCGCACCCGCGGCGAATGTGATGCCTTCAGGGGCTGCATGTGTTTGATTGCAGTTTAAACGCATGACGCAAGAAGCGCTTCCTATGCCTCGGTAATTAATGTGCACCACGTGGAAATTCGCTTTTGGACGGCTGGGTACAAAGCAACCAGAATCTGAATAGATGTACTGTGACACCTTAAAGCGAGTCTGGCACAATTAAAGGCTTAGCTTAAGAGAAATGACGGCCTTCTTAAGCCTGGAGGACAAAAAAAATAAATATATATATATATATATATATGCTTTTTTTGGTTCATAAGCACTAAAGAGTCATGGATGAAAACATAGCCTACTTTCACAATAATTATTTTTGATTCTATTAAACGTGTGGATGCAAAAATATTTTATTTCTATTTGCCAGCAGGCCAATTGTACATACAATCCCCGTTTCCATATGAGTTGGGAAATTGCGTTAGATGTAAATATAAACGGAATACAATGATTTGCAAATCCTTTTCAACCCATATTCAGTTGAATGCACTGAAAAGACTAGCTATTTAATGTTTTTTGCAAATAATAATTAACTTAGAATTTCATGGCTGCAACACGTGCCAAAGTAGTTGGGAAAGGGCATGTTCACCACTGTGTTTGATCACCTTTTCTTTTAACAACACTCAATAAACGTTTGGGAACTGAGGAAACTAATTGTTGAAGCTTTGAAAGTGGAATTGTTTCCCATTCTTGCTTGATGTACAGCTTAAGTTGTTCGACGCGTCCAGGGTGGTATTTTGGGGTTCATTATGCGCCACACATTTTCGATTGAAGACATGTCTGGACTGCAGGCCGGCCAGGAAAATACCCGCACTCTTTTACTACGAAGCCACGCTGTTGTAACACATGGCTTGGCATTGTCTTGCTGAAATAAGCAGGGGCGTCCATGATAGCGTGGCTTGGATGACAACATATGTTGCTCAAAACCAGTATGAACCATTCAGCATTAATGGTGCCTTCACAG
This sequence comes from Nerophis ophidion, assembly GCF_033978795.1. Lineage (NCBI taxonomy): Eukaryota > Metazoa > Chordata > Actinopteri > Syngnathiformes > Syngnathidae > Nerophis > Nerophis ophidion. The sequence continues at coordinate 10,211,382 of NC_084611.1, read as the reverse complement.
ATGTGTAAGTTACCCATGCCTTGGGCACTAATACACCAACATACCATCGCAGATGCTGGCTTTTGAACTTTGCGCCTATAACAATCAGGATGGTTATTTTCCTCTTTGTTCCGGAGGACACCACGTCCACATTTTGTAAATATAATTCGGGCTCTGGAATGCCCTCCCGGTAACAGTTCGAGATGCTACCTCAGTAGAAGCATTTAAGTCTCATCTTAAAACTCATCTGTATACTCTAGCCTTTAAATAGACCTCCTTTTTAGACCAGTTGATCTGCCGCTTCTTTTCTTTCTCCTATGTCCCCCCCTCCCTTGTGGAGGGGGTCCGGTCCGATGACCATGGATGAAGTACTGACTGTCCAGAGTCGAGACCCAGGATGGACCGCTCGTCGGGACCCAGGATGGACCGCTCGCCTGTATCGGTTGGGGACATCTCTACGCTGCTGATCCGCTTGAGATGGTTTCCTGTGGACGGGACTCTCACTGCTGTCTTGGAGCCACTATGGATTGAACTTTCACAGTATCATGTTAGACCCGCTCGACATCCATTGCTTTCGGTCCCCTAGAGGGGGGGGGGGGGGGGGTTGCCCACATCTGAGGTCCTCTCCAAGGTTTCTCATAGTCAGCATTGTCACTGGCGTCCCACTGAATGTGAATTCTCCCTGCCCACTGGGTGTGAGTTTTCCTTGCCCTTTTGTGGGTTCTTCCGAGGATGTTGTAGTCGTAATGATTTGTGCAGTCCTTTGAGACATTTGTGATTTGGGGCTATATAAACAAACATTGATTGATTGATTGAAATGTGGACTCGTCAGACCACAGAACACTTTTCCACTTTGCATCAGTTCATCTTGAATGAGCTCTGGCCCAGCTAAGCTAGCAACGTTCCTTGGTGTTGTTGATAAATGGGTTTGGCTTTGCATAGCAGAGTTTTAACTTGCACTTACAGATGTAGCGACCAACTGTAGTTACTGACAGTGGTTTTATGAAGTGTTCCTGAGCCCATGTGGTGATATCCTTTACACACTGTTGTCAGTTTTTGATGCAGTACCGCCTGAGGGATCAAAGGTCCGTAATATCATCGCTTACGTGCAGTAATCTCTCCAGATTCTCTGAACCGTTTGATGATTTTACGGACCGTAAATGGTAAAATCCCTAAATTCCTTGCAATAGCTCGTTGAGAAATGTTGTTCTAAAACTGTTCGACAATTTGCTTACAAATTGGTGACCCTCGCCCCATCCTTTCTTGTGAATGACTTAGCATTTCATGGAAGCTGCTTTTTATACCCAATCATGGCACCCACCTGTTCCCAATTAGCCTGCCCACCTGTGGGATGCTCCAAATAAGTGTTTGATGAGCATCCTTCCACTTTATCAGTATTTATTGCCACCTTTTTCTAACTTCGTTGTCACGTGTTGCTGGCCTCAAGGTTTTTGTGGTTGGTGCACTAATTGTAAGTGTATATTGTGTTCTTTATGTTAATTTAATAAAAATAAAAATAAAACATTTTTTTAATTATTTTTCCATCCATCCATTTTCTTACGCTTATTCCCTTTTTTTGGGGTCGCGGGGGGCGCTGGCGCCTATCTCAGCTACAATCGGGCGGAAGGCAGGGTACACCCTGGACAAGTCGCCACCTCATCGCAGGGCCAACACAGATTATTTTTATTTTTTTAAATAAAAATTAAGGGCTTCACGGTGGCAGAGGGGTTAGTGCGTCTGCCTCACAATACGAAGGTCCTGCAGTCCTGGGTTCAAATCCAGGCTCGGGATCTTTCTGTGTGGAGTTTGCATGTTCTCCCCGTGACTGCGTGGGTTCCCTCCGGGTACTCCGGCTTCCTCCCACTTCCAAAGACATGCACCTGGGGATAGGTTGATTGGCAACACTAAAATTGGCCCTAGTGTGTGAATGTGAGTGTGAATGTTGTCTATCTGTGTTGGCCCTGCGATGAGGTGGCGACTTGTCCAGGGTGTACCCCGCCTTCCGCCCGATTGTAGCTGAGATAGGCGCCAGCGCCCCCCGCGACCCCGAAAGGGAATAAGCGGTAGGAAATGGATGGATGGAAAATAAAAATTAAGAAGTGAAGTGAAGTGAATTATATTTATATAGCACTTTTCTCTAGTGACTCAAAGCGCTTTACATAGTGAAACCCAATATCTAAGTTACATTTAACAGAAGCATTTAAGTCTCATCTTAAAACTCATCTGTATACTCTAGCCTTTAAATAGACCTCCTTTTTAGACCAGTTGATCTGCCGCTTCTTTTCTTTCTCCTATGTCCCCCCCTCCCTTGTGGAGGGGGTCCGGTCCGATGACCATGGATGAAGTACTGACTGTCCAGAGTCGAGACCCAGGATGGACCGCTCGTCGGGACCCAGGATGGACCGCTCGCCTGTATCGGTTGGGGACATCTCTACGCTGCTGATCCGCTTGAGATGGTTTCCTGTGGACGGGACTCTCACTGCTGTCTTGGAGCCACTATGGATTGAACTTTCACAGTATCATGTTAGACCCGCTCGACATCCATTGCTTTCGGTCCCCTAGAGGGGGGGGGTTGCCCACATCTGAGGTCCTCTCCAAGGTTTCTCATAGTCAGCATTGTTGCTGGCGTCCCACTGGATGTGAATTCTCCCTGCCCACTGGGTGTGAGTTTTCCTTGCCCTTTTGTGGGTTCTTCCGAGGATGTTGTAGTCGTAATGATTTGTGCAGTCCTTTGAGACATTTGTGATTTGGGGCTATATAAATAAACATTGATTGATTGATTGATTGATTTAAACCAGTGTGGGTGACACTGGGAGCAGGGGGGTAAAGTGTCTTGCCCAAGGACACAACGGCAGTGACTAGGATGGCGGGAGCGGGAATCGAACCTGCAACCCTCAAGTTGCTGGCACGGCCACTCTACCAACCGTGCTATAATAAAAATTATTCTGCGGCCCGGTGCCAATCGGGCCGCGGCCCGGTGGTTGGGGACCACTGCTCTAAGGTGCATGCATGGAAATAAGCAAGGACCGATAGATCAGAGTGAACAAAAAAACCAAAGAAAAACACAAAGTTCAAGGTTGGAGTACTAAAAAGAAAAAAACAATAATAATAATAACAGAAGAGAAGGTGAAATGGCCGAGAGAAAACGCGATCACGCGAAGCCTTGCGGACTTCAAGCGGGGCTGACGTCAGCGCAGTGAAAATGCACGGCAGGCTTATTCCCCCCCACCTCTAAAAAAAAAGGGCCTGACTGGATGCTGATTGGCCGAGACGTGACGGTTGAGTTCAGCCAGTGTTTTGCGACATGCCAACCCCGACCCCCCCCCCAACCCCCAGCTGACGGCTGTTCGCCCCCCGAAGGTGCAGCACCTTCATCTGCATCGCAAATGTGGACTTCTACCTGCCTGCAAACGTGTGCCTCCTGCTCTACTCCGTCCTCATTCCCCTTTTTTGCCCGACAACGTGGAGGTCACTTTCCCGTCATCCGGCCTACGGAAATATTTTCCTCCAGCTTGGTTGGTGGTTTTCCAGGCTCCGAACACCCCCGTCGTAGCAGGAAGTACATTTATTTAACGTCCATCCATCCAGCTTCTTCCGCTTATCCGAAGGTCGGGTCGCGGGGGGCAGCAGCCTAAGCAGGGAAGCCCAGACTTTCCTCTCCCCAGCCAGCTCAGATCCCGAGGCGTTCCCAGGTCAGCCGGGAGACATAGTCTTCCCAACTTGTCCTGGGTCTTCCCCGTGGCCTCCTACCAGTCGGACGTGCCCTAAACACCTCCCTCGGAAGGGGTTCCGGTGGCATCCTGACTACCTCGTCTGGCTCCTCTCCATGTGGAGGAGTAGCAGCTTTGCTTTGAGCTTCCCCCGGATGATAGAGCTTCTCACCCGTTGGAGGAAACTCATTGCACCCGTGATCTTGTCCTTTCAGTCATAACCCATAGCTCATGACTGGTAGATCCAACGGTAAATTGAGAGCTTTGCCTTCCGGCTCAGCTCCTTGTTCACCACAACGGATCGATACAGCGTCCGCATTACTGAAGACGCCACACCGATCCGCCTGTTGATCTCACAATCCACTCTTCCCTCAGTCGTGAACAAGACTCTGAGGTACTTGAACTCCTCCACTTGGAGCAGGTTCTCCTCCCCAACCCGGAGATGGCTTTCCACCCTTTTCCGGGCAAGAACCATGGACTCGGACGCCTCAGGAAGGGGAAGCTGTGCACTAGCAACACCGTGTATCGTGCGGATGGACTCTGCAGCATCGCGTGGACATCGGGGACAGTACCTCTGGATTGGCAGACCGGGGTGGTGGTCCCTCTCTTTATGAAGGGGGACCCGAGGGTGTGTTCTAACTATCGTGGGATCACACTCCTCAGCCTTCCCAGTAAGGTTTATACAGGTGTACTGGAGAGGAGGCTACGCCGGATAGTCGAACCTCGGATTCAGGATGAACAGTGTATGGTGCGGATGGTGTTCTGCTGACTTCGACTGCGGATGTTGTGGATCGGTGGAGGGAACACTTCGAAGACCTCCTCAATCCCACCAACACGTCTTCTTTTGAGGAAGCGGTGCCCGGGGTATCTGTGGTGGGCTCTCCTATTTCTGGGGCTGAGGTTGCTGAGGTACTTAAAAAGCTCCTCGGCGGCAAGGCCCCGGGTGTAGATGAGATCCGCCCGGAGTTCCTTAAAGCTCTGGATGCTGTGGGGCTGTCTTGGTTGACAAGACTCTGCAGCATCGCGTGGACATCGGGGGCGGTACCTCTGGATTGGCAGACCGGGGTGGTGGTCCCTCTCTTTATGAGGGGGGACCGGAGGGTGTGTTCTAACTATCGTGGGATCACACTCCTAAGCCTTCCCGGTAAGGTTTATTCAGGTGTACTGGAGAGGAGGCTACGCCGGATAGTTGAACCTCGGATTCAGGAGGAACAGTGTATGGTGCGGATGGTGTTCTGCTGACTTCGACTGCGGATGTTGTGGATAGGTGGAGGGAATACTTCGAAGACCTCCTCAATCCCACCAACACGTCTTCTTTTGAGGAAGCGGTGCCTGGGGAATCTGTGGCGGGCTCTCCTATTTCTGGGGCTGAGGTTGCTGAGGTACTTAAAAAGCTCCTCGGCGGCAAGGCCCCGGGTGTAGATGAGATCCGCCCGGAGTTCCTCAAGGCTCTGGATGCTGTGGAGCTGTCTTGGTTGACAAGACTCTGCAGCATCGCGTGGACATCGGGGGCGGTACCTCTGGATTGGCAGACCGGGGTGGTGGTCCCTCTCTTTATGAAGGGGGACCGGAGGGTGTGTTCTAACTATCGTGGGATCACACTCCTCAGCCTTCCCGGTAAGGTTTATTCAGGTGTACTGGAGAGGAGGCTACGCCGGATAGTCGAACCTCGGATTCAGGAGGAACAGTGTATGGTGCGGATGGTGTTCTGCTGACTTCGACTGCGGATGTTGTGGATAGGTGGAGGGAATACTTCGAAGACCTCCTCAATCCCACCAACACGTCTTCTTTTGAGGAAGCGGTGCCCGGGGAATCTGTGGTGGGCTCTCCTATTTCTGGGGCTGAGGTTGCTGAGGTAGTTAAAAAGCTCCTCGGCGGCAAGGCCCCGGGGGTAGATGAGACCCGCCCGGAGTTCCTCAAGGCTCTGGATGCTGTGGGGCTGTCTTGGTTGACAAGACTCTGCAGCATCGCGTGGACATCGGGGGCGGTACCTCTGGATTGGCAGACCGGGGTGGTGGTCCCTCTCTTTATGAAGGGGGACCCGAGGGTGTGTTCTAACTATCGTGGGATCACACTCCTCAGCCTTCCCGGTAAGGTTTATTCAGGTGTACTGGAGAGGAGGCTACGCCGGATAGTCGAACCTCGGATTCAGGAGGAACAGTGTATGGTGCGGATGGTGTTCTGCTGACTTCGACTGCGGATGTTGTGGATTGGTGGAGGGAATACTTCGAAGACCTCCTCAATCCCACCAACACGTCTTCTTTTGAGGAAGCGGTGCCTGGGGAATCTGTGGCGGGCTCTCCTATTTCTGGGGCTGAGGTCGCTGAGGTACTTAAAAAGCTCCTCGGCGGCAAGGCCCCGGGTGTAGATGAGATCCGCCCGGAGTTCCTCAAGGCTCTGGATGCTGTGGGGCTGTCTTGGTTGACAAGACTCTGCAGCATCGCGTGGACATCGGGGGCTGTACCTCTGGATTGGCAGACCGGGGTGGTGGTCCCTCTCTTTATGAGGGGGGACCGGAGGGTGTGTTCTAACTATCGTGGGATCACACTCCTCAGCCTTCCTGGTAAGGTTTATTCAGGTGTACTGGAGAGGAGGCTACGCCGGATAGTCGAACCTCGGATTTAGGAGGAATAGTGTATGGTGCGGATGGTGTTCTGCTGACTTCGACTGCGGATGTTGTGGATCGGTGGAGGGAATACTTCGAAGACCTCCTCAATCCCACCAACACGTCTTCTTTTGAGGAAGCGGTGCCTGGGGAATCTGTGGTGGGCTCTCCCATTTGTATACTCTAGCCTTTAAATAGACTCCCTTTTTAGACCAGTTGATCTGCCGTTTCTTTTCTTTTTCTTCTATGTCCCACTCTCCCTTGTGGAGGGGGTCCGGTCCGATCCGGTGGCCATGTACTACTTGCCTGTGTATCGGCTGGGGACATCTCTGCGCTGCTGATCCGCCTCTGCTTGGGATGGTTTCCTGCTGGCTCCGCTGTGAACGGGACTCTCGCTGCTGTGTTGGATCCGCTTTGGACTGGACTCTCGCGACTGTGTTGGATCCATTATGGATTGAACTTTCACAGTATCATGTTAGACCCGCTCGACATCCATTGCTTTCCTCCTCTCCATGGTTCTCATAGTCATCATTGTCACCGACGTCCCACTGGGTGTGAGTTTTCCTTGCCCTTATGTGGGCCTACCGAGGATGTCGTAGTGGTTTGTGCAGCCCTTTGAGACACTAGTAATTTAGGGCTATATAAGTAAACATTGATTGATGATTGATTGATTTAACTTGCACTTACAGATGTAGCGACAAACTGCAGTTACTGACAGTGGTTTTCTGAAGTGTTCCTGAGCCCTTGTGGTGATATCCTTTACACTACACACTGATGTCGCTTTCTGATCAAAAATCACGGGTGTTGCCGCTTACTTGCAGTGATTTCTCCAGATTCTCTGAACCTTTTGATGATATTACCGACCGTAGATGGTGAAATCCCTAAAATTCCTTGCAACAGCTGGTTGAGAAATATTGTTCTTAAACCGTTCAAAAATGTTCTCACGCATTTGTTGACAAAGTGGTGAGCCTCGCCTCATCCTTTTTTGTGAATGACTGAGCATTTCATGGAAGCGGTGTGATGAGGGCAGTTCTCCTGATCTTCTTCCACTAATACACCCCCATACCATCACACATGCTGGCTTTTGAATTTGGCGCCTATAACAATCTGGATGGTCCTTTTCCTCTTTGTTCCGGAGGACACGGCATCAACAGTTTCAAAAAACAATTTAAAATGTGGACTCGTCAGACCACAGAACATTTTTCCACTTTCTTAGATGAGCTCGGGCCCAGCGAAGCCGGCGGCGTTTCCGGGTGTTGTTGATAAAAGGCTTTCGCTTCGCATACTAGAGTTTTAACTTGCACTTACAGATGTAGCGACAAACTGCAGTTACTGACAGCGGTTTTCTGTGCTAATCAACCACCGGACTTTAACCCTGGATCTGCACTCAGCCGGCGCCAGTTCGTCCGTTGCCTCCGGCAGAATGTAGCTCTGAGCTCACTAACTCTGACTTCTGCCCTGAACTTTTTTGTGATTCCTGTTTTTTTTTTGTATGACCTCAGGTAGAGGACAGACTTTTGACACGGTTTTCCTGAAGCTGATTTTTTGTTACAACTGACTTGTTTTCTCCAGTGATTTTTTTTTTTTTATTAAATAGAGATTTGTTACGGATCTGCATTTGGATTTTTATTTCTTTAGAGCAGGGGTCACCAACCTTTTTGAAACCAAGAGCTACTTCTTGGGTACTGATTAATGCAAAGGGCTACCAGTTTGATACAAACTTAAATAGATTGCCAGAAATAGTAAATTTGCTCAATCTACCTTTAATAAATAAATCTATATATGTGTAAAAAATGGTAGATTTTTTTCCTTTTACGGAAGGTTTTTTGTAGAGAATAAATTATGAAAAAAACACTTAATTAAACGGTTTTAAAGAGGAGAAAACAGGAAAAAAAAAAATGAAAATTTAATTTTGAAACATTGTTTATCTTCAATTTCGACTCTTTAAAATTCAAAATTCAACCAAAAAAAAGAAGACAAAAAACTAGCTAATTCGAATCTTTTTGAAAAAATTTAAAAAATAATTTTTGGAACATAATTAATTATTTTTTTTGCCCTTATGTAGGCCTACCGAGGATGTCGTAGTGGTTCGTGTTGTGGTTTGTGCAGCCCTTTGAGACACTTGTGATTTAGGGCTATATAAGTAAACATTGATTCATTGACTGCGGGAGGACAACACGGACATCCGACACGGAAACTAGGAGGTCACAAGGGGGGAGAGCGAGTACGTAGGATAGAAGCCAGACAAGGGGTGCTTACTAGGTATGGACGACTAAGTTCCGGCCAGGATCCTTGGGTCCACTGGTCTTTATACAGCTTCCCCGCATCAGAACCAGGTGTGCAGATTGCTGATCGCTCACAGCCTTGCCGGTATGTGGGCCCGAAACAGCCGCATAGCGTTCGATGTTTACGTGAACCGTGTGGAGGACTTCCACAGCTGGAGGCCTCGGGAAGATACAGGACACGGAGAACACTTGGTGTAAAAAGCAATTGCGTGAAGAAACATTCAAAAGAAGAGCTTTCACACTGTATGTCGCAACTCACAGCAGTTGTTGTCGTGCGATTTTGGGAGACGAAAATAAAAAGCAGAGAACATTCCCGCATTCATCCTTCAGAGCCTCCCGATCGCCTCTCCCTTTCATACTTAAAAAGCGTGCAGACGCTGCAGGCTTGAGCTCGCCACCCGGGAGCGGGTTTTCAGCTAACACCTTGCAATCTGCGCCGTCTTATTTCTAACGCACCTGGCAAAGTTTTTTTTTTTCCCATTTTTATCGTGGGAGCCCGGCAGAAAGTTGCGGGAGAAGGGCGAGACCGGGCCGAGAAGAGGTCTGCGGCTCTGGTGGATGACGGTGACGGTGATGAAGCCCACCTGCTATCTTTGCACACAGCATTCCTCTCTAATCCCCAGCCAACACGTCTGAACGCCAGCCGCGGATTTGATGGAGCCCAGGTGAGTTTTACAGATTCCGGGGCAGGTGTTGGGAGAGCTTTGAAATGGAAATATCAAAACAGAAAGCCAACTGGATTTAGATTCTTCACAAGAAGCTCCTTTTGCTGTGATCCGCGCTCTCACCTCCGACTATTTTGCACTTCAAACCCTTTGAGAACAACAACAATTGCGGCACGGACACACCGTTGTTGCAAATGACACCAGTGGCGCCCCCTACGGACGGTGGACTAGACGCAAGCATACATAAAATGAAGATAAAGCAGTTTTATTGATTAATTAATTCAATTTAAATAAAAAATAATAAGTTAAAGTACCACTGGTTGTCACACAAAATACCCTTTGCATTTGACCCTTCCCCTTGTTCCACCCCCTGGGAGGTGAGGGGAGCAGGGAGCAGCAGTGGTGGCCACGCTCGGGAATCATTTTGGTGATTTCAGAATCAGAAATACTTCATTATTTCCCGGAGGGGAAATTTTAATTTTCAGCACCATTCCATTCAAGATCAGTTTAAACACTACAGTGAGACAGAACAGGATCAAACATTACAGGGAGACAGAACAGGATCAAACATTACAGGGAGAAGGAACAGGATCAAACATTACAGGGAGACAGAATAGGATCAAACATTACGGGGAGACAGAACAGGATCAAACATTACAGGGAGACGGAACAGGATCAAACATTACAGGGAGACAGAGCAGGATCAAACATTACGGGGAGACAGAACAGGATCAAACATTACACGGAGACGGAACAGGATCAAACATTATGGGGAGACGGAACAGGATCACACATTACAGGGAGACAGGACAGGATCAAAATTACAGGGAGACAGAACATGATCAAACATTATGGGGAGACAGGACAGGATCAAATATTACAGGGAGACATGACAGGATCAAACATTACAGGGAGCCAGAACAGGATCAAACATTACAGGGAGCCAAAACAGGATTAAACATTACAGGGAGCCAGAACAGGATCAAACATTACAGGGAGACAGAACAGGATCAAACATTACAGGGAGACAAGACAGATCAAACACTACAGGGAGACAGAACAGGATCAAACACTACAGGGAGACAGAACAGGATCAAACATTACAGGGAGACAAGACAGGATCAAACACTACAGGGAGACAGAACAGGATCAAACATTACAGGGGGACAGGACAGGATCAAACATTACAGGGAGACAGAACAGGATCAAACATTACAGGGAGACAGAACAGGATCAAACATTACAGGGAAACAGGACAGGATCAAACATTACAGGGAGACAAAACAGGATCAAACATTACAGGGAGACAGGACAGGATCAAAAATTACAGGGAGAAAGAACAGGATCAAACATTACAGGGAGACAGAACAGGATCAAACATTACAGGGAGACAGGACAGGATCAAACATTATAGGGAGACAGGACAGGATCAAACATTACAGGGAGACAGGACAGGATCAAACATTACAGGGAAACAGGACAGGATCAAACATTACAGGGAGACAGGACAGGATCAAAATTACAGGGAGACAGAACAGGATCAAACATTACAGGGAGACGGAACAGGATCAAACATTACAGGGAGACAGAACATGATCAAACATTACAGGGAGAAAGAACATGATCAAACATTACAGGGAGACGGAACAGGATCAAACATTACAGGGAGACAGAACAGGATCAAACATTACGGGGAGACAGAACAGGATCAAACATTACAGGGAGACAGGACAGGATCAAACATTACAGGAAGACAGAACAGGATCAAACATTACAGAGAGACAGCACAGGATCAAACATTACAGGGGGACAGGACAGGATCAAACATTACAGGGAGACAGAACATGATCAAACATTAAAGGGAGACAGAACAGGATCAAACATTATGGGGAAACAGGACAGGATCAAACATTACAAGGAGACAGGACAGGATCAGACATTACAGGGAGACAGGACAGGATCAAACATTATAGGGAGACAGGACAGGATCAAACATTGCAGGGATACAGAACAGGATCAAACATTACAGGGAAACAGAACAGGGTCAAGCATTACAGGGAAACAGAACAGGGTCTAACATTACAGGAAGACTGAACAGGATCAAAATTACAGGGAGACAGGACAGGATCAAACAATACAGGGAGACGGAACAAGATCAAACACTACAGGGAGACTGAACAGGATCAAACATTACAGGGAGTCAGAACAGGATCAAACATTACATGGAGACAGAACAGGATCGCTGACGGGTCTGCCAATTCCCAGCGCTGCTTACAAAAAAAGGTGAGATACAGGTAAACAATAGAGGAGGGTGAGAAAAAAAAACGGTCTAAGCCTGGGTCCTTGGAGAGGGGTTCCAGACTGAGGCCAAGGGGAAAAACAACTCATAGCCATAGCACTCATCTCTCTTACATGTGTGTAATCAGAATCAGAATCAGAAATACTTTATTAATCCCCCAGGGGAAATTAATATTTTCAGCACCATCCCATTCGAGATCAGACTAAACATTACAGGGAGACAGAACAGGATCAAACATTACAGGGAGACAGAACAGGATCAAACATTACAGGGAGACAGAACAGGATCAAACATTACAGGGAGACAGAACAGGATCAAACATTACAGGGGACAGGACAGGATCAAACATTACAGGGAGACAGAACATGATCAAACATTAAAGGGAGACAGAACAGGATCAAACATTATGGGGAAACAGGACAGGATCAAACATTACAAGGAGACAGGACAGGATCAGACATTACAGGGAGACAGGACAGGATCAAACATTATAGGGAGACAGGACAGGATCAAACATTATAGGGAGACAGGACAGGATCAAACATTACAGGGATACAGAACAGGATCAAACATTACAGGGAAACAGAACAGGGTCAAGCATTACAGGAAGACTGAACAGGATCAAAATTACAGGGAGACAGGACAGGATCAAACAATACAGGGAGACGGAACAAGATCAAACACTACAGGGAGACTGAACAGGATCAAACATTACAGGGAGTCAGAACAGGATCAAACATTACATGGAGACAGAACAGGATCGCTGACGGGTCTGCCAATTCCCGGCGCTGCTTACAAAAAAAGGTGAGATACAGGTAAACAATAGAGGAGGGTGAGAAAAAAAAACGGTCTAAGCCTGGGTCCTTGGAGAGGGGTTCCAGACTGAGGCCAAGGGGAAAAACAACTCATAGCCATAGCACACATCTCTCTTACATGTGTGTAATCAGAATCAGAATCAGAAATACTTTATTAATCCCCCAGGGGAAATTAATATTTTCAGCACCATCCCATTCGAGATCAGACTAAACATTACAGGGAGACAGAACAGGATCAAACATTACAGGGAGACAGAACAGGATCAAACATTACAGGGAGACAGAACAGGATCAAACATTACAGGGAGACAGAACAGGATCAAACATTACAGGGAGACAGAACAGGATCGCTGACGGGTCTGCCAACTTACAAAAAAAATGACCAATATTCACCCTTTTTTGGGGTGAAACATATGGTATTTTACTGCATATTTATTCCTAGCCCCTTCCTGCTTGGTCACTGATAAGAATATAAGGCCAAATTCAGTGTCACTGGTACTGCTTAGAGTTGGTGCTGGTCTTAAAAAAACATTCTCCTGGGTTCAAACAGTTGTCAAACAAGATGTGTGAGGACAATCGCAAACATGTTGAATTTGTCATTTGATTTTAATTATTTATTTTTTTTGTTATTTTTTTTTAAAACAAATCATTGAACAATGTTTTTTTTCCATTCATTTGTTTGAGTACAAAATAATTCATCACACTATAGTCACGTTTGATTGTTTAAAAAGTGTACAAAAAAAAAAGTAGCTGTGTTAGTATCAGTTGTAGTATTGTAGGGTTGTACGGTATACCGGTACTAGTATAGTATCGCGGTACCAATGAATAAAAAATACTGGTACTATACTCTGTTTAAAAAGTACCGGTTTACCACATTTTTAAAATTTATTTTTTTACAGGCATGACGGCGCTTAATCACCACGTCATGACATTGCTGGTTTTACGATCAGAGGAGCATGTTTGGCAGCGCACAATCACAGAGTACTTACAAGCAGACAGTGTGTAGACAGAAAGGTACATACATACATATATATATATATATATATATATATATATATATATATATATATATATATATATATACATACATACATACATATATACATACACACACATATATATGTATACATATATATACATACATATATATGTATATATATATATATATATA
>NC_084611.1:10132853-10192853 GCF_033978795.1 Nerophis ophidion | reverse complement strand
ATAACTGTGACTTAAAGTTGAATTGCTTTGAGATTAATACTAAGTTCCTCGTGTTCGTCATGGTGCACCGTTTTTTCCCCTCAGAATTTTCAATTCACTTGAAATGTTTTGTTTTTGAAATTTTTAGTTTTTTCTTTTCAAGCAAGGTTGCATGAGGTACCTACACATAACGTTACGTAAGTCCCTGTATCACACACAGTAACCTGACAAAAAGACAAACATAGTCAAATAAAAGGTCAGTTAAAATGTATACTATATGAAAAATATGTGTACATATTGCGTAGTAACCCTGACATCAAAAGAGTCCAACTTTGTTCATTGTTTTGTTCATGTATTTTGTTATGTTTTTCATGTGTACGCACACATCCACACGCATACAGTATGAGATGAGATCGATGAGATAAGGTAAGAACAGGATCGAAACTGCTGTGGAACTACCTTATTTCCTTGAATTGCCGCTGGGGCGCTAATTAATTTAAAACCTCTTCTCACTCCGGCTCTTACCAAGGGCATGCGGTAAATTTAGGCCAGCGCTTTTAAATTTGAGTGTGATGTAAGGGTACCATCATGAAAAGCACATTTCATTAAAAAAAATAATGTTAATATGGTCTTACCTTTACTTATAAATGAAGTCCATGCGCAGCTCCTTCTGATCAAAAGCATCGATAACGTGTTTATAGAAGTCTTCCTTATCTTTCTTCAGTTTTAAAAGTCTTCATGAATTGATCTAGATCTTCCTGTTTCGATTGAAAGTCCAGTTTTTAAAAAACTGTTTTATTTTAGATATGTAATCCTCCATGTTAAAAGTGCAAGCGAGAGGAAAAAATAAACGATCGCTGCTTGTTGTCACTTCTTCTGCAGCCGAGTAGTCGCAAGAAGGATCACTAGCGCCCTCTACCACCAGGAGGTGGGAGTCATTCAATGACTCATATTTGACACACGCAGCTACGGTATATTAATAAAACATAGCGGCTTACTGTTCTTTTTAGCATATTCAATAGCTTGGACCTTGAATCCTACTGAAGAGCTCTTAATCTTCTTCCCTTTATACGATTTCAAATGATTGAAATCAGCCTCTCCGATTTGAAAATGATGACAGGTGAAGTGTCACTCGTGACGTGACGAGTTTGACCCTGTGGAAATTATAGACATGCGCTAATGAAAAATAATATTTTGCGAAACGAGTTTGACCCGGCGTTAATCCTGAGTCGGCGGTACGGCAGTAATTCTAGGCAGGCGTAAAGCCGGCGGCAATTCAAGGAAATACGGTAGATCATTATCCATGCGTTTGTTACGTCTCGTCTCGATTACTGTAACGTATTATTTTCGGGTCTCCCAATGTCTAGCATTAAAAGATTACAGTTGGTACAAAATTCGGCTGCTAGACTTTTGACAAGAACAAGAAAGTTTGATCACATTACGCCTGTACTGGCTCACCTGCACTGGCTTCCTGTGCACTTAAGATGTGACTTTAAGGTTTTACTACTTACGTATAAAATACTACACGGTCTAGCTCCAGCCTATCTTGCCGATTGTATTGTACCGTATGTCCCGGCAAGAAATCTGCGTTCAAAAGACTCCGGCTTATTAGTGATTCCTAGAGCTCAAAAAAAGTCTGCGGGCTATAGAGCGTTTTCCGTTCGGGCTCCAGTACTCTGGAATGCCCTCCCGGTAACAGTTTGAGATGCTACCTCAGTAGAAGCATTTAAGTCTCATCTTAAAACTCATCTGTATACTCTAGCCTTTAAATAGACCTCCTTTTTAGACCAGTTGATCTGCCGCTTCTTTTCTTTCTCCTATGTCCCCCCCTCCCTTGTGGAGGGGGTCCGGTCCGATGACCATGGATGAAGTACTGACTCTCCAGAGTCGAGACCCAGGATGGACCGCTCGTCGGGACCCAGGATGGACCGCTCGCCTGTATCGGTTGGGGACATCTCTACGCTGCTGATCCGCTTGAGATGGTTTCCTGTGGACGGGACTCTCACTGCTGTCTTGGAGCCACTATGGATTGAACTTTCACAGTATCATGTTAGACCCGCTCGACATCCATTGCTTTCGGCCCCCTAGAGGGGGGGGGTTGCCCACATCTGAGGTCCTCTCCAAGGTTTCTCATAGTCAGCATTGTCGCTGGCGTCCCACTGAATGTGAATTCTCCCTGCCCACTGGGTGTGAGTTTTCCTTGCCCTTTTGTGGGTTCTTCCGAGGATGTTGTAGTCGTAATGGTTTGTGCAGTCCTTTGAGACATTTGTGATTTGGGGCTATATAAATAAACATTGATTGATTGATTGATAGAATGCAAAATGCCATGGAAATACAATGTTAACACTTTTTGTACAAATAAATACAGTTGCAATTGTGTTTATTCTGTAAAGGAATGAGTTAAATCAGGGGTCGGGAACCTTTTTGGCAGAGAAAGCCAAATGTATTTTCTATAAGAGCCATATAATATATTTTTTAACACTGAACACAACTAAACGCTTGCATTTTTAAGTAAGACCAACATTTCTAGAGTATAATAAGTCTGTTTTTATCGAGTGTATTACAAAAAAAGACACACGACCTGATCGAAACCCGAAAAGTGCAATTTTCACCATTTTGCGCTTGGAGAAGAAAAGAAGGCCCAGTTTGTGATGTTTCAAGCTGGAATAAAAATGCAATTTGTAACCCAGGACTTGGCTTTGAAGAGCGATTGCATACCTTTTTTTTTTTTTTTTTTCCTGCATCGGCAGTTGACGCTGTGTTCTTTGTTGGGTTTATTGGCGTTAAAAAACGTTTCATGTTTTCATGCACAATTGCAGTCTATTTTCCCTGCAGGGAATAATGGGGCTCTCTTCGGTCCGCCATTCTACTCCCCACCTTGTTTTCTTTTTTGGGCGGTCTCACTACGGAGTGAAATTACTGCCTAAACTGCACAAAAATGTTTTAAATACACGCCCAATGATTTGTGAGTTAAAAAAAAAAAAAATTTAAATGTTAAAGTAAAAGAACTATTTTCAAGTGTAAAACTGTTTTTTTTTTCAATTAAAAAGAAGAAGAATTAGGAGAAAAAAAAAATCTTACAAAATTTAAAAAATGATTTGCAGCTGCAAAAACAGTTTTTTATAAGTAAAAAATAATAAAACTTTGGTAATATGATTAAATCGATATGTTTTGGCATCACAAAATCTTTTTTTTAAATGTTACATTATGTTTATAAACTCTGTAAATATGTCCCTGGACACATGAGGACTTTAAATATGACAACTGTATGACAAATCAATCAATCAATCAATGTTTATTTATATAGCCCCAAATCACAAATGTCTCAAAGGACTGCACAAATCATTACGACTACAACATCCTCGGAAGAACCCACAAAAGGGCAAGGAAAACTCACACCCAGTGGGCAGGGAGAATTCACATCCAGTGGGACGCCAGCGACAATGCTGACTATGAGAAACCTTGGAGAGGACCTCAGATGTGGGCAACCCCCCCTCTCTAGGGGACCGAAAGCAATGGATGTCGAGCGGGTCTAACATGATACTGTGAAAGTTCAATCCATAGTGGCTCCAACACAGCCGCGAGAGTTCAGTTCAAGCGGATCCAAGACAGCAGCGAGAGTCCCGTCCACAGGAAACCATCTCAAGCGGATCAGCAGCGTAGAGATGTCCCCAACCGATACAGGCGAGCGGTCCATCCTGGTTCCCGACGAGCGGTCCATCCTGGGTCTCGACTCTGGACAGCCAGTACTTCATCCATGGTCATCGGACCGGACCCCCTCCACAAGGGAGGGGGGGACATAGGAGAAAGAAAAGAAGCGGCAGATCAACTGGTCTAAAAAGGAGGTCTATTTAAAGGCTAAAGTATACAGATGAGTTTTAAGGTGAGACTTAAATGCTTCTACTGAGGTAGCATCTCGAACTGTTACCGGGAGGGCATTCCAGAGTACTGGAGCCCGAACGGAAAACGCTGTGGCATCATCCAAAACTAATGTAAAGTCTTAAAAAAAACAGAAAAATAAATTAGTAGGGTGTAGATAGACCATGTTAAAAGAGAAAATAAGCAGATATTAACAGTAAATAGACTCCCTTTTTAGACCAGTTGATCTGCCGTTTCTTTTCTTTTTCTTCTATGTCCCACTCTCCCTTGTGGTTGGGGTCCGGTTCGATCCGGTGGCCATGTACTGCTTGCCTGTGTATCGGCTGGGGACATCTCTGCGCTGCTGATCCGCCTCCGCTTGGGATGGTTTCCTGCTGGCTCCGCTGTGAACGGGACTCTCGCTGCTGTGTTGGATCCGCTTTGGACTGGACTCTCGCGACTGTGTTGGATCCATTACGGATTGAACTTTCACAGTATCATGTTAGACCCGCTCGACATCCATTGCTTTCCTCCTCTCCAAGGTTCTCATAGTCATCATTGTCACCGACGTCCCACTGGGTGAGTTTTCCTTGCCCTTATGTGGGCCTACCGAGGATGTGGTAGTGGTTTGTGCAGCCCTTTGAGACACTAGTGATTTAGGGCTATATAAGTAAACATTGATTGATTGATTGAAATGAACAAGTAGATTAATAATTAATTTTCTACCGCTTTTCCTTAATAATTTTGAAAAAACAACAGAATGGAAAATGTTACTGCATATGTCAGCAAATAAATTAGGTTTTGTTTGCTTACTTACTACTAAAAGACAAGTTTTCTTGTGTGTTCACTATAGTATTTAAGGACAAAATTGCGATAAAAAATATATGTTTAATGTACCGTAAGATTTTTTTGTTAGAATAAAGCCAATAATGCCATTTTTTTGTGGTTAGAAAAGTATGGAAAAGTATCGAAATACATTTTGGCACCGGGACAAAAACTAATCTTCAATTTTACTGCGGTTATCTTCTCAAAACATTTGCAACTTTTGATGATTTTCTTTTAAAGTGAAAGACAAAAAGTGCCATAATCAGCACATTGCTCCTATTCCCATTTTCCGCTAAATGCTAACGTGCTAACAGCGCTAACGATGTGATTTATATGAGAACATAGAAAAAATTCGAAGACGTGTCCGAACGGAATCAAGCTCAATCACTCCCGGGGAAAAAGACGGATGGAAAATAAACATTAAATGCCA
This sequence comes from Nerophis ophidion, assembly GCF_033978795.1. Taxonomy (NCBI): domain Eukaryota; kingdom Metazoa; phylum Chordata; class Actinopteri; order Syngnathiformes; family Syngnathidae; genus Nerophis; species Nerophis ophidion. The sequence continues at coordinate 10,187,761 of NC_084611.1, read as the reverse complement.
CACAACGGCTAATAACGATGATAAGATCGTTTTTTTCGCGGGAACGTTGTTTTTTTTGGGGGGCGAAATTGCTTCTTTAACGCTGCAAATGGCCCCCAGATAGGATTGCTTATCGTTTCATCAGAGCCAAATTGAAACAGGCGGCGGGGCTGCCGCTTCTTCCATTTGATCCCAAACAAGGTGTTTCACTCACAGCCCATCCGGCACTTTCCGCAGCATTAAATGGAAGGCGTTGCATTTGAAGAGAAACCCGAAGTGTCCTGCAGGATGCTTTTTGTCCAGCCTTTCCTCGGCTGTGAAGGCTCATTTTGTTGAATGTTTGGGAGCATTTTCATCACCAAGTCATTTTTTTAATGCTTCCGTTGGGGCTCAAGGGCAGGGCTTGGCAACCCAAAATGTCGAATGAGCCATATTGGACCAAAAATATCAATATCAATCAATCAATCAATCAATCAATGTTTATTTATATAGGCCTAAATCACAAATGTCTCAAAGGACTGTACAAACCATTGCGACTACGACATCCTCGGAAGAACCCACATAAGGGCAAGGAAAACTCACATCCAGTGGGACGCCAGTGACAATGCTGACTACGAGAAACCTTGGAGAGGACCTCAAATGTGGGCAACCCCGCCCCCCCCCCGCCCCCCCTCTAGGGGACCGAAAGCAATGGATGTCGAGCGGGTCTAACATGATACTGTGAAAGTTCAATCCATAGTGGCTCCAACACAGCCGCGAGAGTTCAGTTAAAAGCGGATCCAAGACAGCAGCGAGAGTCCCGTCCACAGGAAACCATCCCAAGCGGAGGTGTATCAGCAGCGTAGAGATGTCTCCAACCGATACACAGGCGAGCGGTCCATCCTGGGTCCCGACTCTGGACAGCCAGTACTTCATCCATGGTCATCGGACCGGACCCCCTCCACAAGGGAGGGGTGGGGGACATAGGAGAAAAAGAAAAGAAGCGGCAGATCAACTGTTCTAAAAAGGAGGTCTATCTAAAGGCTACAATATACAAATGACTTTTAAGGTGAGACTTAAATGCTTCTACTGAGGTAGCATCTCGAACTGTTACCGGGAGGGCATTCCAGAGTACTGGAGCCCGAACGGAAAACGCTCTATAGCCCGCAGACTTTTTTGGGGCTTTAGGAATCACTAATAAGCCGGAGTCTTTTGAACGCAGATTTCTTGCCGGGACATATGGTACAATACAATCGGCAAGATAGGATGGAGCTAGACCGTGTAGTATTTTATACGTAAGTAGTAAAACCTTAAAGTCACATCTTAAGTGCACAGGAAGCCAGTGCAGGTGAGCCAGTACAGGTGTAATATGATCAAACTTTCTTGTTCTTGTCAAAAGTCTAGCAGCCGCATTTTGTACCAACTGTAATCTTTTAATGCTAGACATGGGGGGACCCGAAATAATACGTTGCAGTAATCGAGACGAGGCGTAACAAAAGCATGGATAATGATCTCGGCGTCTTTAGTGGACAAAATGGAGCGAATTTTAGCGATATTACGGAGATGAAAGAAGGCCGTTTTAGTAACGCTTTTAATGTGTGACTCAAAGAAGAGAGTTGGGTCGGAGATAATACCCAGATTTTTTACCGAGTCACCTTGTCTTATTATTTGGTTGTCAATATCAATATCGGAGCCTCTAGTACTGGCTGACACTGATATCAATGCGATACCTTTATCTGCACTAAAAAAAAAACAACACACTTTTGTAATGCTGTATTTAGGAATGGGTACCGTTCACTTTTGAACGCACACACGACCAATTCCCCATCAGGGTACTCAAAGGTACCAATTTTCGGTACTTTTGTGTGTGCTAAGAAATTTTAATTGTATTCGATAATACATTTAAATTTGAAAATGAGTTTTGCGTTCTTGTCGTTATATCTTGTTTCAGTATGCAGGTACAATACAGTAGTGTATTGTTGATGGTATTTGTATGTTTTGTTGCTCCCTAAAAAGTGTCAATACTGCAAGTTATATATTGATTACACACACATTGTTTGGTTTGAACGTGCATCTTTCATTATTACATTTCTGAGTATGCAGGTAAAACTTTGAATCGCAATTACAGTTGCAAGTCCAAGACGTTAGATGGCAGTAGTGTATTGTTGATGGTGTTTTTGTGTTTCGTCGCGCCCTAAAAAGTGTCAATACTGCAAGTTTTGTATTGATTACACACAAATTGTTTGCTTTGTACCTGCATCTTTCATTATCACATTTCTGAGTATGTAGGTATAACGTTCAATCGCAATTACAGTTGCAAGTCCTAGGCCTTAGATGGCAGTAATGCCTTATTGATGGTGTTTTTGTGTTTCGTCGCGCTCTAAAAAGTGTCAATACTGCAATTTTTTTTTTTATGGATTACACACCAAATGTTTGGTTTGAACGTGCATCTTTCATGATCACATTTCTGAGTATGCAGGTGTAACTTTGAATTGCAATTACAGTTGCAAGTCCAAGACGTTAGATGGCAGTTGTGTGTGTACAGTTGATGGTGTTTTTATGTTTTGTTGCGCCCTAAAAAGTGTCAATACTGCACCGTTTGTATTGATTACACACCAATTGTTTGGTTAAAACGTGCATCTTTCATTATCACATTTCTGAGTATGCAGGTGTAACTTTGAATCGCAATTACAGTTGCAAGTCCAAGACGTTAGATGGCAGTAGTGCATTGTTGATGGTGTTTTTGTGTTTCGTCGCGCCCTAAAAAGTGTCAATACTGCAAGTTTTGTATTGATTACACACAAATTGTTTGATTTGAACGTGCATCTTTCATTATCACATTTCTGAGTATGCAGGTGTAACCTTGAATCGCAATTACAGTTGCAAGTCCAAGACGTTAGATGGCAGTAGTGCATTGTTGATGGTGTTTTTGTGTTTCGTCGCGCCCTAAAAAGTGTCAATACTGCAAGTTTTGTATTGATTACACACAAATTGTTTGATTTGAACGTGCATCTTTCATTATCACATTTCTGAGTATGTAGGTATAACGTTCAATCGCAATTACAGTTGCAAGTCCTAGGCCTTAGATGGCAGTAATGCCTTATTGATGGTGTTTTTGTGTTTCGTCGCGCTCTAAAAAGTGTCAATACTGCAATTTTTTTTTTATGGATTACACACCAAATGCTTGGTTTGAACGTGCATCTTTCATGATCACATTTCTGAGTATGCAGGTGTAACTTTGAATTGCAATTACAGTTGCAAGTCCAAGACGTTAGATGGCAGTTGTGTATGTACAGTTGATGGTGTTTTTGTGTTTTGTTGCGCCCTAAAAAGTGTCAATACTGCACCGTTTGTATTGATTACACACCAATTGTTTGGTTAAAACGTGCATCTTTCATTATCACATTTCTGAGTATGCAGGTGTAACTTTGAATTGCAATTACAGTTGCAAGTCCAAGACGTTAGATGGCAGTAGTGCATTGTTGATGGTGTTTTGGTGTTTCGTCGCGCCCTAAAAAGTGTCAATACTGCAAGTTTTGTATTGATTACACACAAATTGTTTGATTTGAACGTGCATCTTTCATTATCACATTTCTGAGTACGCAGATGTAACTTTGAAACGCGATTACAGTTGCAAGTCCAAGACATTAAATGGCAGAAGTGTATTGTTGATGGTGTTTTTATGTTATGTTGCGCCCTAAAAAGTGTCAATACTGCACGGTTTGTATTGAATTCACACCAAATTGTTTGGTTTGAACGTATATCTTTCATTATCACAAATCTGAGTATGCAAGTGTAACTTTGAATCGCAATTACAGTTGCAAGTCCAAGACGTTAGATGGCAGTAGTGTATTGTTGATGGTGTTTTGGTGTTTCGTCGCGCCCTAAAAAGTGTCAATACTGCAAGTTTTGTATTGATTACACACAAATTGTTTGCTTTGTACCTGCATCTTTCATTATCACATTTCTGAGTATGTAGGTATAACGTTCAATCGCAATTACAGTTGCAAGTCCTAGGCCTTAGATGGCAGTAATGCCTTATTGATGGTGTTTTTGTGTTTCGTCGCGCTCTAAAAAGTGTCAATACTGCAATTTTTTTTTTTATGGATTACACACCAAATGCTTGGTTTGAACGTGCATCTTTCATTACCACATTTCTGAATATGCAGGTAAGTTGCAAGTCCAAGACGTTAGATGGCAGTTGTGTATGTAATCCTCAAATCAAGGGGAAATAAAATGTGTACAAGAAGGACCATTTTGGGACCTTAGGGTCAAAAGTGTAACCTCTTTGAAAAATTTTAAATGGCTAAGCCTGTCTGTTGTATGATTTTTTTTTTTAGGTATTTTTCCTATAATTTTTCCTGCGGTGAAAAGTCATAGCTTACGTTTTGAACTGTAAAATAGCAGATTGCGATAAAGCACAAGACAAGTAGAAGACAGAATAAAATGCGGCATAAAAAAAAAAAAAAAATAGCATTGCAGTGTGTTTCCGTCATCAATAAAAATAGCGAGCCCAAGAATAGAACAGGAATGTGATGCTGAGCTCGCGGTTAAAAATACGGAGGGTCGGCATTTTATCATCAACTCTCAAAAAAACATCCTGCAAAGTCTTATTAATGACTTTTTGGAAATCAAGAGTAAAAATAATGGTAAAAAACAACAAAAAGTAGAGTGCTGTTACAGTATCTATAATCACTCCAGTATCTCCTGGAAGAAAGTGTGTTTTCAATGCCTAGTTGGTCAGTGGTTTAGATAGCTATAGTTAGCGGGTAATGCTAATAGTTAACGTTACTGGGTTAATCACATTGTTTTACTAGCAATCATCGGCCATCACTGTACGCCGATCACGAGCTGTGCGATTTGTGCCTGCAGGTCCCCGTTTTGTGCGAAGAAGCGCATTTAAATTTCATATAATATTATACCACAAACAAGCCCCTTCCTGCTCCCCACCGAAAATAATATAATGGCACTGTAGAGAGGCGGAGCCGGCGAACGAGCAGCGGGGCGGCACAAGAAGGCGGGGACGGCGAGCGAGCGGAGAGGCGGGGCACGTTGGGAGCGACGCCGCAATCATGATCAGGTGCGCGGGGCGCCCAGCTGGGCAGAATCATCCAATCCCCTCGCAAGGTGTAAAAGGGCGGCAGCGGAGAGAAGGAGAACGCTGAACGCGAGAGGAAAAGAGCGAGAGGCAGAAAGAATAAAACAATTAGTCAAACCGCTCAAGCCATGTCCTTCCTAGGTGGTCCTGGGAACCCGCACGACGATGACAGTCCGTCACATTTGGCGCCCAACTGGGAAGGACCATTGGAGGCGGGGGAGGACGATCTCCTGTCGGCTCTCGTGGGCGTGTTCACGGAGCTGGCGGTAGGCAGCCGGCAGTGGATGGAGGTGTCCCGCCAACAGTTGCGGCTCCTGCAGGTGCTGGTGGACCAGCTGCCCCCCTAAAGAAGTGGTGGAAGAAGAAGCGGTGAAAGAAGAAGTGGGGTTTGAAGAAAAAGAAGAAGAAGTGGTGGTGGTGGTGGAAGAGGAAGAAAAAGTGGTGGTGGAAGAAGAAGAAGAAGAATTGGTGGTGGAAGAAGAAGTGGTGGTGGAAGGAAAAAGACAAAGACAAGGAAAAAGACAGAGACAAAGAAGACAAAAAAGACTAGGAAAAAGACAAAGGCAAAATGGAAGAAGAAAATGAAGAGAATACAGGTGGCCGTGGCAGTCTTCATTTCCCGCCCCTTCAAAAAAGGGAGGGAAGAGTTGGCTTAGCCGGTTGGAGTTCCGGCTTTCGTCTGGCATTAGAGGTATGTGGAGAGGCGGGGCCGGTGAACGAGCAGCGGTGCAGCGCCCAAGATGGCGGCGAGGAGGCGGGGACGGCGAGCGATCGGAGAGGCGGGGCACGTTGGGTGCGACGCCGCAATCATGATCAGGTGCGCGGGGCGCCCAGCTGGGCAGAGTCATCCAATCTCCTCGCAAGGTGTAAAAGGGCGGCAGCGGAGAGGAGGACGAGGCTGAACGCGAGAGGAAAAGAGCGAGAGGCAGACAACAACGCAGCAAGGTGAAAACTAAAGCTGAACGGTTTTATTGAAAGAATAAAACAATGAGTCAAACTGCTCAAGCCATGTCCTTCCTTGGTGGTCCTGGGAACCCGCACGACGATGAGAGTCTGTCACATTTGGCGCCCAACCAGGAAGGACCACTGGAGGCGGGGGAGGACGATGTCCTGTCGGCTCTCGTGGGCGTGTTCATGGAGCTGGCGGTAGGCAGCCGGCAGTGGCTGCCTACCGCCGGCAGTAAATATACTGAAACTTTAAAAAAAAAAAAAAAAAAGTTATAAGTTCGAAAAGTTCCTTTTGGGTTGCATGGAGATGACCCAAAAACTTCCTATTAAAAAAAATCAAATGATTTGGTTACGTAAACCACTTGTTGCAGCAGCTGTCCAGGCGACTGGTCTCAGACGATCATGGAGGTGCACCTGCTGGATGTGGAGGTCCTGGGCTGGTGTGGTTGCATGTGATCTACGGCTGTGAAGCCGGTTGGATGTACTGCCAAATTAAATGATAAATAAATGGGTTGTACTTGTATAGCGCTTTTCTACCTTCAAGGTACTCAAAGCGCTTTGACACTACTTCCACATTTACCCATTCACACACTGATGGAGGGAGCTGCCATGCAAGGCGCCAACCAGCACCCATCAGGAGCAAGGGTGAAGTGTCTTGCTCAGGACACAACGGACGTGACGAGGTTGGTTCTAGGTGGGATTTGAACCAGTGACCCTCGGGTTGCGCACGGCCACTCTCCCACTGCGCCACGCCGTCCCCAAATTCTCTGAAACGCCTTTGGAATCAGCTAAAGGCACACTTGCCAAACTTGAGTCCTCCGAATTCGGGAGATGAGGGGGCTGGGTGTAGGTGGGCGGGGTTTGGTGGTAGCGGGGCCGGGGGGAGTGTATATTGTAGCTCCCGGAGGAGTTAGTGCTGCAAGGAATTCTGTATTTGTTCTGTTGTGTTTATGTTGTGTTACGATGCGGATGTTCTCCCAAAATGTTTGGTGTGGGTTCACAGTGTGGCGCATATTTGTAACAGTGTTAAAGTTGTTTATATGGCCACCCTCAGTGTGACCTGTATGGCTGTTGATCATCTGTGCCTTGCATTCACTTAAGTGTATGTTAAAGCCACATATGTTAAGTGACTTGGCCGGCACGCTGTTTGTAAGGAGGAGAAGCAGATATGAAAAAAGTTTGCAGAAGACGCTAAAGGCCGTGCCTTTAAGGCACGGCCCCCCATTGCTGCTATCCGGGTGGAAATCGGGAGAAATTCGTGAGAATGGTTGCCCCGGGAGATTTTCGGGAGGGACACTGAAATTCTGGAGGGTTGGCAAGTATGGCTAAAGGTAGAGAAATGAACATTCAATTCACGGGCAACACCTGCTGGATGTGAAGGTCCTGGGCTGGTGTGGTTGCACGTGGTCTACGGTTGTGAGGCCGGATGGATGTACTGCCAAATTCTCTGAAATGCCTTTGGAACTGGCTAAAAGGTAGAGAAATGAACATTCAATTCATGGGCAACATCTCTGGTGGGCATTCCCCCAGCCAGCATGCCGACTGCACGCTCCCTCAAAACTCGTGACATCTGTGGCATTGCGCTGTGTGATAAAACTGCACATTTCACAGTGGCCTTATGTTGTGGGCACACCTGTGCAATAACCATGCGGTTTAATCAGTATCCTGATATTCCACAACTTTTGAGGGGGGATGGATTATCTTGGCAAAGCGGGAATGCTCACTAACACAGATTTAGACAGAGTTGAGTGTGACGCTTGCTGGGCATACTGAAGCCGGATTTGTTCTTCCGTGGATGCGTTCGGGCAAGAACACAGCGAATGGTAAGAAATAAAAATGTATTAACTAATAAAAACAGACAAGGAAACAGAAAAGCTGGCACAAGGGCACAAAAGGCAAAACAAAAACTACTAGCATGAGAGCTGGGGATAAACGAAGCGAGTAAATACATAGACAGCAGTCGTCACTTGTTGCATGAAAGCAAATTAGGATCCGAGAAAGAATGAACTGAAGGGGCAGGCTTAAATAAGGCAGTAATCAGCAAAAACAGGTGTGTGTCCAAAGCAAGTGAAAACTAATAAGTAACCATGGTGACCGCACAAACAGGAACTGAGGTAGTCAAACAACAGTGTGTGATACAAAACAAGAATATGGAATGATCCGGGTAGCGGATCATAACATTGAGAACAATATTTGAGAGGAATGGGTCTTTTGTTTATAGTAGACATTTTAGATCGTTGAGTTGAACTCCTGAAAAAATAGTGTGTATGCATATATATATAAAAATATATAAAATAGTTTATAAAACCTTTTAGTTATTTTCGGGAAAAAAGGAGACTGTGAAATGTACTTGGAGTGCAGGTTTTGTCAGTTTAGTTTTTGAGATGATCTGCAAAAATCCAAGTGGTTTTAAGACAACTTCAGAGATACATTATGGTTTGTGGGGGCGGCATAGCTCGGTTGGTATAGTGGCCGTGCCAGCAACTTGAAGGTTGCAGGTTCGATTCCCGCTTCCCCCATCCTAGTCACTACCGTTGTGTCCTTGGGCAAGACACTTTACCCACCTGCTCCCAGTGCCACCCACACTGGTTTAAATGTAACTTAGATATTGGGTTTCACTATCTAAAGCGCTTTGAGTCACTCGAAAAAAAAGCGCTATATAAATATAATTCAATCAATCAATCAATGTTTATTTATATAGCCCCAAATCACAAATGTCTCAAAGGACTGCACAAATCACTACGACTACACCATCCTCGGAAGAACCCACAAAAGGGCAAGGAAAACTCACACCCAGTGGGACGCCAGTGACAATGCTGACTATGAGAAACCTTGGAGAGGACCTCAGATGTGGGCAACCCCCCCCCCCCCCCCCTCTAGGGGACCGAAAGCAATGGATGTCGAGCGGGTCTAACATGATACTGTGAAAGTTCAATCCATAGTGGCTCCAACACAGCCGCGAGAGTTCAGTTCAAAGCGGATCCAAGACAGCAGCGAGAGTCCCGTCCACAGGAGACCATCTCAAGCGGAGGCGGATCAGCAGCGTAGAGATGTCCCCAATCGATACAGGCGAGCGGTCCATCCTGGGTCTCGACTCTGGACAGCCAGTACTTCATCCATGGTCATCGGACCGGACCCCGTCCACAAGGGAGGGGGGGACATAGGAGAAAGAAAAGAAGCGGCAGATCAACTGGTCTAAAAAGGAGGTCTATTTAAAGGCTAGAGTATACAGATGAGTTTTAAGGTGAGACTTAAATGCTTCTACTGAGGTAGCATCTCGAACTTTTACCGGGAGGGCATTCCAGAGTACTGGAGCCCGAACGGAAAACGCTCTATAGCCCGCAGACTTTTTTTGGGGCTCTAGGAATCACTAATAAGCCGGAGTCTTTTGAACGCAGATTTCTTGCCGGGACATATGGTACAATACAATCGGCAAGATAGGCTGGAGCTAGACCGTGTAGTATTTTATACGTAAGTAGTAAAACCTTTAAGTCACATCTTAAGTGCACAGGAAGCCAGTGCAGGTGAGCCAGTACAGGTGTAATGTGATCAAACTTTCTTGTTCTTGTCAAAAGTCTAGCAGCCGCATTTTGTACCAACTGTAATCTTTTAATGCTAGACATGGGGAGACCCGAAAATAATACGTTACAGTAATCGAGACGAGACGTAACAAACGCATGGATAATGATCTCGGCGTCTTTAGTGGACAAAATGGAGCGAATTTTAGCGATATTACGGAGATGAAAGAAGGCCGTTTTAGTAACGCTTTTAATGTGTGACTCAAAGGAGAGAGTTGGGTCGAAGATAATACCCAGATTTTTTACAGAGTCACCTTGTTTTATTATTTGGTTGTCAAATGTTAAAGTTGTATTATTAAATAGAGGTCGGTGTCTAGCAGGACCGATAATCAGCATTTCCGTTTTTTTGGCATTAAGTTGCAAAAAGTTAGCGGACATCCATTGTTTAATTTCATTAAGACACGCCTCCAGCTGACTACAGTCCGGCGTGTTGGTCAGCTTTAGGGGCATGTAGAGTTGGGTGTCATCAGCATAACAGTGAAAGCTAACACCGTATTTGCGTATGATGTCACCCAGCGGCAGCATGTAGATGCTGAAGAGTACAGGGCCAAGGACCGAACCCTGGGGAACTCCACACGTTACCTTAACATAGTCCGAGGTCACACTGTTATAGGAGACGCACTGCATCCTATCAGTAAGATAAGAGTTAAACCAAGACAGGGCTAAGTCTGACATACCAATTCGTATTTTGATACGCTCTAATAAAATATTATGATCGACGGTATCGAAAGCAGCGCTAAGATCGAGGAGCAGCAACATAGATGACGCATTAGGGAAGTTATTCATATGGTCACATTCAAGGGTGGATCTCCCGTGAAATGCAATGCAGTTTGGTGAAAATAATGGAAAGTGCCCCTCACACTGTGGTCAAAGTTGGAATTGCCACAAAACGCATTTTAAAATATTCAACACTCAGTGTACAATACACCCATACAGACCAATTCTTGTAAAGAGTGGTAAAAGGGAAGCCCTCGTTTATTTTGTCCGTGTAGCCTACGACAGCCAGAGCATGACAGGAGCACAGCGGACTCCATCTGGATTCATTGGCCTAGCTAAATATGTGTGCAACCATCCGCGCTCAGATTTAGCCACAGCGTGCTCGCCCACAGTCACGCCCGTTAAAAGGTAGAAACAGAGCTTTTCCATTTGCAGACCTGAGAGCTTCCTTCTCTCTATATATATTAATATATATATAGACATACATATACACATACATACATAAATAACCCTGTGGTTAGAGTGTCTGCCCTGAGATGGGTAGGATTTGGGTTCAAACCCCGGCCAAGTCGTACCAAAGACTATAAAAAATGGGACCCATTACCTACCCGCTTGGCAATCTGCATCAAGGGTTGGAATTGGGGGTTAAATCACCAGAAAATTATTCCTGGGCGTGGCCGCCGCTGCTGCTCACTGCTCCCCTCACCTTCCAGAGGGTTATCAAGGGTGATGGGCCAAATGCAGAGAAACATTTTGCCACTACAAGTGCATGTGGGACAATCATTGGTACTTTAACTTTATGTATATAACGAATGTATAAAGTCTACACATGTATATATATATATATGTGTGTGTGTGTGTAAAGGATATTGTGGAAGTTGCCCCCCAGGGGGTTCTTCGGACCACCAAGCCCCGTCATGACAGCCCGGATCAGGGTTACAACACTGTTTTATTTTTTTCCAAAATAGTTTCTGTGGGTTGCTTTTCAGCTATTGTCTTTTTGTGTCTCGCGCTCTTGCTCCAGCTCCACCACCTCTCACCTCCCCGGCTGCTGCCTTTTAACAGAGCGACAGGTGATTAGATAACCTGCCGCTGATCTCGAAGCCGGTCCTGGCCCTCCGCGCTTCGCTGCAGGTGCGCAGGCCACGCCCCCCTCCACAGATATATTAATATATTCTATATATGTGAAGTGAAGTGAATTATATTTATATAGCGCTTTTCTCTAGTGACTCAAAGCGCTTTACAGAGTGAAACCCAATATCTAAGTTTCGCTACAGGTGCGCAGGCCACACCCCCCACCACAGATATATTAATATATTGTATATATATATATATGAAGTGAAGTGAATTATATTTATATAGCGCTTTTCTCTAGTGACTCGAAGCGCTTTACATAGTGAAACCCAATATCTAAGTTTCGCTACAGGTGCGCAGGCCACGCCCCCCACCACAGATATATTAATATATTGTATATATATATATGAAGTGAAGTGAATTATATTTATATAGCGCTTTTCTCTAGTGACTCGAAGCGCTTTACATAGTGAAACCCAATATCTAAGTTTCGCTACAGGTGCGCAGGCCACGCCCCCCACCACAGATATATTAATATATTGTATATATATATATGAAGTGAAGTGAATTATATTTATATAGCGCTTTTCTCTAGTGACTCGAAGCGCTTTACATAGTGAAACCCAATATCTAAGTTTCATTTAAACCAGTGTGGGTGGCACTGGGAGCAGGTGGGTAAAGTGTCTTGCCCAAGGACACAACAGCAGTGACTAGGATGGCGGAAGCGGGAATCGAACCTGCAACCCTCAAGTTGCTGGCACGGCCGCTCTACCAACCGTGCTATGCTATGTATAATTAATATTGATATAATTGGATTTTAAGAAGGCGTCAGATGGGGTGGTTCGGGCATCTGGTCAGGATGCAACCCGAACGCCTCCCTAGGGAGGTGTTTCGGGCACGTCCGACCTGTAGGAGACTACGAGGAAGACCCAGGACAGGTTGGGAAGACTGTCTCTCCCGGCTGGCCTGGGAACGCCTCTGGATCCCCTCGGGAGGAACTGGACGAAGTGGCTGGGGAGAGGGAAGTCTGGGCTTCCCTGCTTAGGCTGCTGCCCCCGCGACCTGACCTCGGCTAAGCGGAAGAAGATGGATGGATATTAAAAATTTGACTCGTACCTTGTTTACTTCCGTGACGACCCCCTTAAATGTATATTATATAAAAATATAGTAATATAATATATCAGTATATATTGTATATATAATGTGTAAATATTACATATGTTATATTATATACTATGGTACATTTTTAGTCTACTCTATACCTTTTGTTTTTGCCCTCTTTTGTGCTCCTGTGTGCATTAGCATTTCCATCCTTATCCTTTCAATCAATCAATCAATCAATCAATCAATGTTTACTTATATAGCCCTAAATCACTAGTGTCTCAAAGGGCTGCACAAACCACTACGACATCCTCGGTAGGCCCACATAAGGGCAAGGAAAACTCACACCCAGTGGGACGTCGGTGACAATGATGACTATGAGAACCTTGGAGAGGAGGAAAGCAATGGATGTCGAGCGGGTCTAACATGATACTGTGAAAGTTCAATCCGTAATGGATCCAACACAGCCGCGAGAGTCCAGTCCAAAGTGGATCCAACACAGCAGCGGGAGTCCCGTTCACAGCGGAGCCAGCAGGAAACCATCCCAAGCGGAGGCGGATCAGCAGCGCAGAGATGTCCCCAGCCAATACACAGGCAAGCAGTACATGGCCACCGGATCGGACCGGACCCCCTCCACAAGGGAGAGTGGGACATAGGAGGAAAAGAAAAGAAACGGCAGATCAACTGGTCGAAAAAGGGGGTCTATCTAAAGGCTAGAGTATACAAATGAGTTTTAAATGCTTCTACTGAGGTAGCATCTCGAACTGTTATCGGGAGGGCATTCCAGAGTACTGGAGCCCGAAATGAAAACGCTCTATAGCCCGCAGACTTTTTTTGGGCTTTGGGAATCACTAATAAGCCGGAGTCCTTTGAAGGCAGATTTCTTGCCGGGACATATGGTACAATACAATCGGCGAGATAGGATGGAGCTAGACCGTGTAGTATTTTATACATAAGTAGTAAAACCTTAAAGTCACATCTTAAGTGCACAGGAAGCCAGTGCAGGTGAGCCAGTACAGGCGTAATGTGATCAAACTTTCTTGTTCTTGTCAAAAGTCTAGCAGCCGCATTTTGTACCAACTGTAATCTTTTAATGCTAGACATGGGGAGACCCGAAAATAATACGTTACAGTAGTCGAGGCGAGACGTAACAAACGCATGGATAATGATCTCGGCGTCTTTAGTGGACAGAATGGAGCGAATTTTAGCGATATTACGGAGATGAAAGAAGGCCGTTTTAGTAACGCTTTTAATGTGTGACTCAAAGGAGAGAGTTGGGTCGAAGATAATACCCAGATTCTTTACCGAGTCGCCTTGTTTAATAGTTTGGTTGTCAAATGTTAAAGTTGTATTATTAAATAGAGGTCGGTGTCTAGCAGGACCGATAATCAGCATTTCCTTTTTTTTGGCGTTGAGTTGCAAAAAGTTAGCAGACATCCATTGTTTAATTTCATTAAGACACGCCTCCAGATGACTACAATCCGGCGTGTTGGTCAGCTTTAGGGGCATGTAGAGTTGGGTGTCATCAGCATAACAGTGAAAGCTAACACCGTATTTGCGTATGATGTCACCTAGCGGCAGCATGTAGATGCTGAAGAGTGCAGGGCCAAGGACCGAACCCTGGGGAACTCCACACGTTACCTTAACGTAGTCCGAGGTCCCATTGTTATGGGAGACACACTGCATCCTATCAGTAAGATAAGAGTTAAACCAAGACAGGGCTAAGTCCGACATACCAATTCATGTTTTGATACGTTCTAATAAAATATTATGATCGACGGTATCGAAAGCAGCGCTAAGATCGAGGAGCAGCAACATAGATGACGCATCAGAATCCATCGTTAGCAATAGATCATCAGCCATTTTTGCGAGGGCTGTCTCCGTGGAGTGATTTGCCCTGAAACCGGATTGAAAGGTTTCACATAGATTGTTAAACGCTAAGTGTTCATTTAACTGCTCCGCAACAATTTTTTCGAGGAATTTTGAAATAAAGGGAAGGTGAGACACCGGTCGGTAGTTTACCATGAGGTCAGGATCGAGGTTAGGTCTTTTAAGAAGAGGATGAATAACCGCTTTTTTGAATGCTAGGGGAACAGTGCCCGAGGAAAGTGATAAGTTTATAATATTTAGCACTGATGGACCTAATAATACAAAGAGCTCCTTGATAAGTTTCCCAGGAAGAGGGTCAAGTAAACATGTTTCCATCCTTATCCTTTCCATCCTTTGTAACTGAGCTACTGTGTGGAAGAATTTCCCTTGTGGATCATTAAAGTTAGTCTAAGTCTAATTATAAGTCTGTTACATACTTGTGTATGCGCACATACAGAAGTCACATCGGTGCCCGCACAAACGATCAGAAATCACAACAATCCTTAACTTCAACAACCACACGGCCACAATGATAAACGTTTAAAAAAAACGTCAAAGGAGGAGTTGAAAACGCTGGTCTGTTGAGTTTTTGGGACTCATATTGAGTTAATACAACTGGTCAGAAGAGACTCGTGCAGTAGCCTACCGCATTTTTCACTTCTCAAAGCGTGACGGAGGCGACGTGACGCGTTGGAGTCAGCCCAGGCGGCAGCTGTGATAATCGCAAATTTCTTGGCAGCCTGATGACACGTTTCGTAAATCCAACGCCCCCGCGAGAGCGTCTTTTCTAATCACCAAGAGGATCTTTGACTTTCGATTTTTAGATCCGGGGTGTCAAAACTGTCCCAACTTGACTCGGACATGGATTGTTTCTCCGATGCAGATGAGGATCAGCGCGAGCGAGGCGTGGACGTGAGTGCATGACATTTATTTAATAAACAAACAAACAAACAAAAAGCGCTCACAACGGAGGAAGAAACTTGGCCAAACAGTACAAACGTGAAACAAAAACACCTGCTCGATGGCATGAAATAAAGGACTTTGCACACAAAAACAAATTGGCTATGAACTATAAACAAAGACTTACTTGGACAAAATGAACGAGGGATGAAGCAGATAAACCGGGGCATGAAGGAGGTGCAGCATGGGTGGCGTGTGTGCGAGTGAGAAGATCCCAGGACGAAGACCAGAAACAGAGTGACTTAAATAGCTTTGATCATGAGTGAAAACAGGTGTGAGGCTGAGAATAGGGACGTGACAGGTGAAAGCTAATGAGTCGGCATGGAAACAAACAAAACGGGACTGAATGTCCAAAATCAAAACATAACATGACAAAACAAAACATGACTCCTCCCCAACCCATCTCCGGGTTGGGGAGGAGACCCTGCCCCAAGTGGAGGAGTTCAAGTACCTAGGAGTCTTGTTCACGAGTGGGGGAAGAGTGGATCGTGAGATCGACAGGCGGATCGGTGCGGCGTCTTCAGTAATGCGGACGTTGTATCGATCCGTTGTGGTGAAGAAGGAGCTGAGCCGGAAGGCAAAGCTCTCAATTTACCGGTCGATCTACGTTCCCATCCTCACCTATGGTCATGAGCTTTGGGTCATGACCGAAAGGATAAGATCACGGGTACAAGCGGCCCAAATGAGTTTCCAGGGCTCTCCCTTAGAGATAGGGTGAGAAGCTCTGTCATCCGGGAGGAGCTCAACGTAAAGCCGCTGCTCCTCCACATCGAGAGGAGCCAGATGAGGTGGTTCGGGCATCTGGTCAGGATGCCACCCGAACGCCTCCCTAGGGACGTCCAACCGGTAGGAGGCCACGGGGAAGACCCAGGACACGTTGGGAAGACTATGTCTCCCGGCTGGCCTGGGAACGCCTCGGGATCCCCCGGGAAGAGCTAGACGAAGTGGCTGGTGAGAGGGAAGTCTGGGCTTCCCTGCTTAGGCTGCTGCCCCCGCGACCCGACCTCGGATAAGCGGAAGATGATGGATGGATGGATCCGTAGGTGTGACACAAACGTACGGCCCGTGGCCCGGATCAGGCCCGCGAACAGGTTTGGGATGAGTTCCCTAAGTATGAGAAATGAGCGGAAATGTTTGAATGAAAGAAACTGCCGTTCTAAATGTCTCCACTAGATGTCGCAAGAGCAGTTCTTTGTATCTTTTGATGCTATATGACTTTAAAGTGCATCCGGCAGTGGAGGCTCCTCTAAAGGGGTCTTGGGGCAATGTTACCCCCTAGTACCTGACTGCCCCCTAGCCAGGGATACGGTGAAGACCTCAACGGCGGAGCAGGCGGAAGACGGTAGATTTAAGAACCACCACGAAGACTGCGACAAGGACTCGGAAGAAGGCCCCCCAGTTATGGGGAAATAACCCAAGACCTCAACGGATGATTGCTAACCCTATGGAGCGTCGCAACGGCTGGGATGGCGATGAAGGCTGCAGCAGAAAAGGGTCCCTAGTCGTGTTGGACTCCATGCCACTGGACCCTGACCCGGATCGGTCAAGGATCGCTTGCTTGTTTGATTGATTGATTAATTGAGATTTTTATTAGTAGATTGCACAGTACAGTACTTATTCCGTACTATTGACCACTAAATCTCCGCTCGGGATGGTCTCCTGCTGGCCCCACCATGGACTGGACTCCTACTATTATGTTAGATCCACTATGGACTGGACTCTCACTATTATGTTGGATCCACTATGGACTGGACTCCCACTATTATGTTTGATCCACTATGGACTGGACTCTCACTATTATGTTAGATCCACTATGGACTGGACTCTCACTATTATGTTAGATCCACTATGGACTGGACTCTCACTATTATGTTAGATCCACTATGGACTGGAGTCTCACTATTATGTTAGATCCACTATGGACTGGACTCTCACTATTATGTTAGATCCACTAAAGACTGGACTTTCACAATATTGTGTTATATCCACTATGGACTGGACTCTCACTATTAAGTTAGATCCACTATGGACTGGACTTTCACTACTATGTTAGATCCACTATTGACAGGACTTTCACAATATTATGTTAGATCCACTATGGACTGGACTTTCACTATTTTGTTAGATCCACTATGGACTGGACGTTCCCAATATTATGTTAGATCCACTATGGACTGGACTTTCACTATTATGTTAGATCCACTATGGACTGGACTCTTACGATTATGTTAGATCCACTATGGACTGGACTCTCACTACTATGTTAGATCCACTATTGACAGGACTTTTACAATATTATGTCCGATCCAGTACGGCGTGGACTCCCACTATTGTTAGATCCACTATGGACTGGACTCTCACTATTATGTTAGATCCACTATGGACTGGACTCCCACTATTATATTTGATCCACTATGGACTGGACTTTCACAATATTATGTTAGATCCACTATGGACTGGACTCTTACGATTATGTTATATCCAATATGGACTGGACTCTCACTATTATGTTGGATCCACTATGGACTGGACTCTCACTATTATGTTAGATCCACTATGGACTGGACTCTCACTATTATGTTAGATCCACTATGGACTGGACATTTACAATATTATGTTAGATCCACTATGGACTGGACTCTCACTATTATGTTAGATCCACTATGGACTGGACTCTCACTATTATGTTAGATCTACTATGGACTGGACTCTCACTATTATGTTAGATCCACTATGGACTGGACTCTCACTATTATGTTAGATCCACTATGGACTGGACTCCCACTATTATATTAGATCCACTATGGACTGGACTTTCACAATATTATGTTAGATCCACTATGGACTGGACTCTTACGATTATGTTATATCCAATATGGACTGGACTCTCACTATTATGTTGGATCCACGATGGACTGGACTCTCACTATTATGTTAGATCCACTATGGACTGGACTCTCACTATTATGTTAGATCCACTATGGACTGGACATTTACAATATTATGTTAGATCCACTATGGACTGGACTCTCACTATTATGTTGGATCCACTATGGACTGGACTCCCATTATTATGTTTGATCCACTATGGACTGGACTCTCACTATTATGTTAGATCCACTATGGACTGGACTCTCACTATTATATTAGATCCACTATGGACTGGACTCTCACTTTTATGTTAGATCCACTATGGACTGGACTCTCACTATTATGTTAGATCCACTATGGACTGGAGTCTCACTATTATGTTAGATCCACTATGGACTGGACTCTCACTATTATGTTAGATCCACTAAAGACTGGACTTTCACAATATTGTGTTATATCCACTATGGACTGGACTCTTACGATTATGTTGTATCCAATATGGACTGGACTCTCACTATTATGTTGGATCCACTATGGACTAGACTCTCACTATTATGTTAGATCCACTATGGACTGGACTCTCACTATTATGTTAGATCCACTATGGACTGGACTCTCACTTTTATGTTGGATCCACTATGGACTGGACTCTCACTATTATGTTAGATCCACTATGGACTGGACTCTCACTATTATGTTAGATCCACTATGGACTGGACTCTCACTATTACGTTAGATCCACTATGGACTGGACTCTCACTATTATGTTAGATCCACTATGGACTGGACTCTCACTATTATGTTAGATCCACTATGGACTGGACTCTCACTATTATGTTAGATCCACTATGGACTGGACTCTCACTATCATGTTAGATCCACTATGGACTGGACTCTCACTATTATGTTTGATCCACTATGGACTGGACTCTCACTATTATGTTAGATCCACTATGGACTGGACTCTCACTATTATGTTAGATCCACTATGGACTGGACTTTCACAATATTATGTTAGCTTTGCTCAAGAACATAGTTTGACTGTTTGAGGCAGTAGGTTGTTAAAACAGCAGAACACTCCTGTCGTATAGAAGATCTTTAACTATCATTTTTGGTATTTAAAAACAGCACCACATCGGTGGTACAATAGAGGATCTATGACTTGCATTTTTACAGTAGGTAGTTAAAAAGAGCAGAACACCTCCATGCATGAATTACAGTAGTCTGTAAAATAAAGTGCTGTCCTCCTGCAGCTCCACTTGGCCCTCTGGTGGCGCCAACACGCCACTACACTCCTTTAACTCGAGGTCATTGTCTTGGCATGAATAATTCCCTATGACGTCAGTCAGAAAATTGCAGCTCATTAGCTAGTTAGGTGGAAGATATGTGATTGTGCAGCAGATCAAATCAGCTTGGATGCTTTTTGCCTGCACAGGAATGATGTTGTCTCTTTTTACTTCTGCATGAGGTGGAAATGATAAATTGGAATGGACGTGGTAATTTAATTTAGTTCCCCCCCCCCCATTTTTATGTAAACTAAAAATATTCATTTTTAGAAATTGCATACATACATATATATATATATATTTTTTTTTTAATTATTTTTATTTAAATTGATTTATTTATTTATTTTTTTTTCCCCCTACAATTAAATACTATTGTATACGTTTTTGTATTTATATATTTATTTAATTTGAAAATATTTGGACCTTTGAATTAGTAGCTGTAATTTTTTGAAGGATGATGCCCATTTTTTCAAACTTTGAAACTGATACAAAAAAAATACATGTTTATTATTTTAATTTGACATTGGAAAAACAACTAACAATCACATTTTGGGGATTACACATTTTGGGGATTAATTTTTTTTTTTTTAAAGTTATTAAATATATTTTTATATATATTTTTGTTCTACAAATATTAATGGAATTTATCAAATTAATAGACACAGATATATATATATATATATATATATATGTATATATATATATATATATGCATATACATATATATATATATAGAGAGACATACATTTATATATTTTTTTATTTTTTTTTAAATAGATTTATTTATTTATTATTATTATTGTTCCCCCTACAATTAAATACTATTGTATACGTTTATATATATATATATATATTTTTTTTTTTTTTTTTTTTTTTTTTAAAGTTATTAAATATATTTTTATATATTTTTTTGTTCTATAAATATTAATATAATTTATCACATTAATAGACATATATATGTCTTAATTATATATATATACATATATATATATATATATATATATATATACATATATAAATGTGTATATATATGTCTATTAATGTGATAAATTGTATTAATATTTGTAGAACAAAAATATATATAAAAATATATTTAATAACTTAAAAAAAATAAAAAAAATAAATCCCCAAAATGTGAGCGTTAGTTGTTTGTCCAATGTCAAATTAAATCAATAAACATGTATATTTTTTTATCAGTTTCAAAGTTTAAAAAAATGGGCATCATCCTTCAAAAAATTACAGCTACTAATGCAAAGGTCCAAATATTTTAAAATCAAATAAATATATATATAAAAACGTATACAATAGTATTTAATTGTAGGGGGGGGGAATAATAATAATAAATAAATAAATCAATTTAAAAAAAAAAAAAAAAAATATATATATATATATATATATATATATATATATATATATATATATATATATATATATATATACATACAGTGGGGCAAAAAAGTATTTAGTCAGCCAGCGATTGTGCAAGTTCTCCCACTTAAAATGATGACAGAGGTCTGTAATGTTCATCATAGGTACACTTCAACTGTGAGAGACAGAATGTGGGAAAAAAAATCCTGGAATTCACATTGTAGGAATTTTAAAGAATTTATTTGTAAATTATTGTGGAAAATAAGTATTTGGTCAATAACAAAAATTCAACTAAATACTTTGTAATATAACCTTTGTTGGCAATAACAGAGGTCAAACGATTATTATAGGTCTTTACCAGGTTTGCACACACAGTAGCTGGTATTTTGGCCCGTTCCTCTATGCAGATCTTCTCGAGAGCCGTGATGTTTTGGGGCTGTCTGCCAAGCCACACGGACTTTCAACTCCCTCCACAGATTTTCTATGGGGTTGAGGTCTGGAGACTGGCAAGGCCACTCCAGGACTTTCACATGCTTCTTACGGAGCCACTCCTTCGTTGCCAGGGCAGTGTGTTTGGGATCATTGTCATGCTGGAAGACCCAGCCACGTTTCATCTTCAAAGCTCTCACCGATGCAAGGAGGTTTTGGCTCAAAATCTCACGATACATGGCCCCATTCATTCTTTCCTTAACACGGATCAGTCGTCCTGTCCTTTTAGCAGAAAAACATCCCCAAAGCATGATGTTTCCACCCCCATGCTTCACAGTAGGTGTGGTGTTCTTGGGATGCAACTCAGTATTCTTCTTCCTCCAAACACGACGAGTTAAGTTTATACCAAAAAGCTCTATTTTGGTTTCATCTGACCACATGACATTCTCCCAATCCTCTGCTGTATCATCCATGTGCTCTCTGGCAAACTTCAGACGGGCCTGGACATGCACTGGCTTAAGCTGGGGGACACGTCTGGCACTGAAGGATTTGATTCCCTGTCGGGGTAGTGTGTTACTGATGGTAAACTTTGTTACTTTGGTCCCAGCTCTCTGCAGGTCATTCACCAGGTCCCCCCGTGTGGTTAAGGGATTTTTGCTCACCGTTCTCATGATCATTTTGACCCCATGGGATGTGAGGGAGATTATCAGTGGTCTTGTATGTCTTGCATTTTCTGATAATTGCTCCCACAGTTGATTTTTTTCACACTAAGCTGCTTGCTTATTGTAGATTCACTCTTCCCAGTCTGGTGCAGGTCTACAATTCTTTTCCTGGTGTCCTTTGACAGCTCTTTGGTCTTGGCCATAGTGGAGTTTGGAGTCTGACTGTTTGATGCTGTGGACAGGTGTCTTTTATACAGATAGCAAGTTCAAACAGGTTCCATTAACACAGGTAACGAGTGGAGGACAGAAGAGCTTCTTAAAGAAGAAGTTACAGGTCTATGAGAGACAGAGATCGTCCTTGTTTGAAGTGACCAAATACTTATTTTCCACCATAATTTACAAATAAATTCTTTAAAATTCCTACAATGTGAATTCCTGGATTTTTTTTTCCACATTCTGTCTCTCACAGTTGAAGTGTACCTATGATGAACATTACAGACCTCTGTCATCATTTTAAGTGGGAGAACTTGCACAATCGCTGGCTGACTAAATACTTTTGTGCCCCACTGTATATATATATGTTTTTTCTGTGTGTTTGTCCCTGTAAGAGTTTAGCTCCCTCTAGTGTTCCTTTTGAAAAACAAATTAAAGGGGCTCATTTTGTAATCTTTAAAGGCCTACTGAAATGAGATTTTCTTATTTAAACGGGGATAGCAGGTCCATTCTATGTGTCACACTTCATCATTTCGCGATATTGCCAGACCCCCACCCTCTAGGGGGAGACCGGATGCAATGGATGTCGAGTGGGTCTAACATAACAGTGTGAGAGTCCAGTCCATAGTGGATCTAACATAATAGTGAGAGTCCAGTCCATAGTGGATCTAACATAATAGTGAGAGTCCAGTCCATAGTGGATCTAACATAATAGTGTGAGAGTCCAGTCCATAGTGGATCTAACATAATAGTGTGAGAGTCCAGTCCATAGTGGATCTAACATAATAGTGTGAGAGTCCAGTCCATAGTGGATCTAACATAATAGTGTGAGAGTCCAGTCCATAGTGGATCTAACATAATCGTGAGAGTCCAGTCCATAGTGGATCTAACATAATCGTGAGAGTCCAGTCCATAGTGGATCTAACATAATCGTGAGAGTCCAGTCCATAGTGGATCTAACATAATAGTGAGAGTCCAGTCCATAGTGGATCTAACATAATCGTGAGAGTCCAGTCCATAGTGGATCTAACATAATCGTGAGAGTCCAGTCCATAGTGGATCTAACATAATAGTGAAAGTCCTGTCCATAGTGGATCTAACATAATAGGGAGAGTCCTGTCCATAGTGGATCTAACATAATAGTGAGAGTCCAGTCCATAGTGGATCTAACATAATAGTGAGAGTCCTGTCCATAGTGGATCTAACATAACAGTGTGAGAGTCCAGTCCATAGTGGATCTAACATAATAGTGTGAGAGTCCAGTCCATAGTGGATCTAACATAATAGTGTGAGAGTCCAGTCCATAGTGGATCTAACATAATAGTGTGAGAGTCCAGTCCATAGTGGATCTAACATAATCGTGAGAGTCCAGTCCATAGTGGATCTAACATAATCGTGAGAGTCCAGTCCATAGTGGATCTAACATAATCGTGAGAGTCCAGTCCATAGTGGATCTAACATAATCGTGAGAGTCCAGTCCATAGTGGATCTAACATAATAGTG
This sequence comes from Nerophis ophidion, assembly GCF_033978795.1. Classification (NCBI taxonomy): domain Eukaryota; kingdom Metazoa; phylum Chordata; class Actinopteri; order Syngnathiformes; family Syngnathidae; genus Nerophis; species Nerophis ophidion. Next base: position 10,164,126 of record NC_084611.1, on the reverse strand, counting down.
TGAGAGTCCAGTCCATAGTGGATCTAACATAATAGTGAAAGTCCTGTCCATAGTGGATCTAACATAATAGTGAGAGTCCTGTCCATAGTGGATCTAACATAATAGTGAGAGTCCAGTCCATAGTGGATCTAACATAATAGTGAGAGTCCTGTCCATAGTGGATCTAACATAATAGTGAGAGTCCAGTCCATAGTGGATCTAACATAATAGTGAGAGTCCAGTCCATAGTGGATCTAACATAATAGTGAGAGTCCTGTCCATAGTGGATCTAACATAATAGTGCGAGAGTCAATCCTCACATTGTTTTTAATGGGAGCTTCCAAAAAAAAAGAGCTATTCGGACCGAGAAAACGACAATTTCCCCATTAATTTGAGCGAGGATGAAAGATTCGTGTTTGAGGATATTGATAGCGACGGACTAAAAAAAAAGGAAAAAAAAATTGCATTGGGATGTTTTTAGACACATTTACTAGGATAATTCTGGGAAATCCCTTATCTTTCTATTGTGTTGCTAGTTTTTTAGTGAGTTTGACAGTACCTGATAGTCGGAGGGGTGTGTCCACGGGTGTCTTGACGCCAATGTCTCAGCTAAGTCGACGGCAGCTTTATGGACGGCACAAGCTCAGCTGATCTCCGGTAAGAAGAGAAATTTTTACCACAATTTTCTCGCCGAAACCTGCTGGTTGACATTCGGTCGGGATCTATGTTCGCTTGACCGCTCTGATCCACAGTAAAGTTTTACCTCTGGGAATTTTAAACAAGGAATCACCGTGTGTTTGTGTGGCTAAAGACTAAAGCTTCCCAACTCCATCTTTCTACTTTGACTTCTCCAATATTAATTGAACAAATTGCAAAAGATTCAGCAACACAGATGTCCAAAATACCGTGTAATTATGCGGTTAAAGCAGACGACTTTTAGCTGTGTGTGTGTGCAGCGCTCATACTTCCTAACAGTCTGTGACGTCACACGTACACATCATTACGCAATGTTTTCAAGAAGAAACTCCCGGGAAATGTAAAATTGCAATTTAGTCAACTAAAAAGGCCGTATTGGCATGTGTTGCAATGTTAATATTTCATCATTGATATATAAACTATCAGACTGCGTGGTCGTTAGTAGTGAGTATTAGTCGGCCTTTAAACCATGCGGTTGATAAACCAGGCTGCGGCCTAGCCAAGCTAGCATTAGCATCATAATAGGTGAGGACAACTATGTGAACAACCAAACAAACAGTGGCATGAAATATAATATCTGTAAAACAGTACAAATTGTAAGACTGTGAGTCCACTTGGGTCACGGGATTCTCTAAATAACAACAATCACCAATTAGTTTACACAGTTAAAGTGTGTTATTGTCTTCAAAATATCACTCTGGGATACAGTTTTTGGTCAATACCAATTTAGCAAACCTTTTTATGTGTCTGTTACAAAGTACTCATCAAAATATAAACAGTCAATATTCACTTATTAGTAATCAATCCCGGACAATACAAAAAACGTGTCTCACCACTTTGGAGGCGTCACAGTTCTGAGCACTTCCCACAGGTGACCCGTACATACCACTTCTCGCCAGCAACAGGCGCTGTTGCAACACTTCATTCATAATTTAGTCAAGTATAATGAACATCTGTTTTCTACATTGTTACACATATATATAAATAAATAAATAAATAAATATATATATTTCTATATATAAATATGTATATATAGAAATGACTTTAAGGTTTTACTACTTACGTATAAAATACTACACGGTCTAGCTCCATCCTATCTTGCCGATTGTATTGTACCATATGTCCCGGCAAGAAATCTGCGTTCAAAGGACTCCGGCTTATTAGTGATCCCCAAAGCCCAAAAAAAGTCTGCGGGCTGTAGAGCTTTTTCATTTCGGGCTCCAGTACTCTGGAATGCCCTCTCGGTAACAGTTCGAGATGCCACCTCAGTAGAAGCATTTAAGTCTCACCTTAAAACTCATTTGTATACTCTAGCCTTTAAATAGACTCCCTTTTTAGACCAGTTGATCTGCTGTTTGTTTTCTTTTTCTTCTATGTCCCACTCTCCCGTGTGGAGGGGGTCCGGTCCGATCCGGTGGCCATGTACTGCTTGCCTGTGTATCGGCTGGGGACATCTCTGCGCTGCTGATCCGCCTCGACATCTCTGCGCTGCTGACCCGCCTCGACATCTCTGCGCTGCTGATACGCCTCGACATCTCTGCGCTGCTCAGCCGCCTCCGCTTGGGATGGTTTCCTGCTGGCTCCGCTGTGAACGGGACTCTCGCTGCTGAGTTGGACCCGCTTTGGACTGGACTCTCGCGACTGTGTTGGATCCATTGTGGATTGAACTTTCACAGTATCATGTTAGACCCGCTCGACATCCATTGCTTTCCTCCTCTCCAAGGTTCTCATAATCATTTTTGTCACAGACGTCCCACTGGATCATTATTGTCACCGACGTCCCACTGGGTGTGAGTTTTCCTTGCCCTTATGTGGGCCTACCGAGGATGTCGTGGTGGTTTGTGCAGCCCTTTGAGACACTAGTGATTTAGGGCTATATAAGTAAACATTGATTGATTGATTGATATAAACAGTCAATATTCACTTGTTAGTAATCAATCCCGGACAATACAAAAAACGTGTCTCACCACTTTGAAGGCGTCACAGTTCTGAGTAGGGCTGGGCGTATCGATACCAAGTATCGATACTTGGTGAGTATCGGTATCGCATCGATACTGGCGTGATGGTATCGATACTATCACCGAATTAAGCGAATTACTCCGATTTAAAATAAAATGTGATGGGTCGCGAACGAGGTTTAAAAACACTTTAAAAATTCATCTTCAACCCAAAATAAAATAAAATAAATACAATTAACGTGATAATTTGCTCCGAAGTTCACTCGGACACACACACACACACACACATGCGTGCGTTTCCAGTGCGACTTAATGTCTTGGTTGTAGACTGTAAAGTATTTTATTACACTAAAATAACGATTAGAATTTCTCAGTTCCTTTGTTTTGTGTTCATTTTTAAAACTGTTTAATAACAGTTTTCTTTTTTACTGAAGTTCTTGTGTGTTGTGAGGCGACTAGCCAAGTTCAGCATTTGTTTTCACCTTATTTGCACTACTTACTTTATTGCAATTGATATTATTACTTTTTTATTTGAATTTCTCAGTTGTTTTGTTTTGTGTTCATGTTTACCACTTTGTTCAATAACTAGAGTTTTGTTATTTACCTTAAGTGTTTTTGTGTGTTTTGAGGCGACAAGCCAGGTTCAGTAGTTTGCATTACTTTATTGCTATTGATATTTTTGTAATAAATATCTTATTTTTGGACTTAAATCGTTGTCCTTTGTTGTATTATTATCATAATCAATTAACAAAGGCAAAAGTACAAAATCGTTTTTCAAAAGTATCGATACCCCGAAGTCCCCCCCCCCCCCCCCCATCAGATGACGACACTTCCGGTATCGGTATTGGTTTCAGCGATACTGTCCGGTATCGGTTCGGATGGGTATCGATACCCAAATTTGCGATATTGCCCACCCCTAGTTCTGAGCACTTCCCAGAGGTAACCGTACATACCACTTCTCGCCAGCAACAGGCGCTGTTGCAACACTTCATTCATAATTTAATCAAGTATAATGAACATTATTACACATACATATATATATATATATATATATATATATATATATATATATATATATATATATATACATATATATTTATATATACATATGTATATATAGAAATGTGTGTGTATATATATATATATATATATATATATATATATATATATATATATATATATATATATATATATATATATATATATATATATATATATATATATATTATTTATACTGTATATAACCATATTAATATTTTTTTCTAAGCTTACAAAATGAGCCTCTCACTTGTAATGTGAAAACATGAACACTAGAGGGAGCTAAACCCTCATTCAACATTAAGTAGAGCACTCAACTGCAGTATAAGGTCAGTGGAAATGTTCAATGTACACACGACCATGTTTTTTTTCTCAATTGTGTGAGAAAAATGTGAAATAATACATTACAGTAACTCATTTCATTGATTTGTTCAAATCTTACATGAGTAAACCAAAAAAGTGTACACATATTCTCTTGTTTAGATGAAATAACATCATAAAATAAGTAAATGTAAGTTCTTTAAATGTGCTTAATTAATCTACCAATGCAAGGATTCTCAAACTTTGGTACGCGCACCTCTAGAGGTACGCCAAATATTTACTTGATTAGATTGCAGTGTATTTTTTTCCCCTATATTCAAACACAGTGTTACTATTCAAACTGTATGTAAAGGTACGGTGGCCAAAAATATTAAATATATTCGTTAAATAAAACCTTTGCTTTGTTTTTAATGAATACTTAGGCCCACTATGTTGCTGTGTTTTAATGTTTGACAGTATGGTGGTACCTGGAGAGCCAATATTTTGGTACGTGGTGAAAAACGTTTGAGAACCCCTGCATTTAATTGCGTCCACGATTCATACGCAGAAAAAGGAATGTAAGGAGTTCAGACCCAACGACACACATCTGTTTAATAACTTTTTATTTTTTCATATACATTTCATTTGAAAAATATAATTTCTAAAGTTTTGCTTACACTAAAAAGTCACCAAAAAAAAAAAAAGTTAATTGAAAAAAAAAGTACATCAGTAAAATGTCTTGGATGCTTTTTAGCCGCATGTTGTGTCTTGTTGACATCCACCTTCTTCAACTTTGTAATTATTATTAATAACATTATTATTTGTTTTGGCTAAAATAAACATGGAAATAAACACACATGTGGACTATAAACATGATCAGAGTGCTGTTACTTTGGCTGGTGAACGGATCAAACTGGCGACCCTTTGACCTTGTGTTTATTCATCTGTGACCCTCTCAGACTTTGACCAAACCTTCCCACAATGCAACAGTCTCCCAGTTCTAAAAGTCCAAACAATGCTGTCAAAACAAAGTATTTAACTTTATATTAAAGAGGGCCAAAAAAACATGGCCAGGCGCGATAGTGACCAGTTAAAAACAAATAGGAGGTTTGGCGATGAGTTTTCCCTGTGAGAGTGCCGCCTAAATTAGGGAGACAGGACACTTTGCTTACAAGAGATCACGGTCTAATTTTATTTCTTTTACATCTCATATTTGTAAATTGAGACTAAAATATATCCTTCAGGCCTTATATTGGAAATGTCAAATGTTTTACATTTGGCGATGGTGTTTTCTCTGTGAGAGTGCCGCCTAAATTAGGGAAACAGGAAACTTTCCTTACAAGAGATCATGGTGTAATTGTAGTTATTTTACATCTCGTATGTGTAACTTGAGACTAAAATATATCCTTCTGACATTATATTGGAAATATCAAATGTATTACATTTGGCGATGAGTTTTGCCTGTGAGAGTGTCGCCTAAATTAGGGAGACAGGACACCTTCCTACAAGAGATCACTGTCTAATTTATTTTTTTTACATCTCATATGTGTAACTTGAGACTAAAATATATCCTTCAGACATTATATTGGAAATGTCCAATGTTTTACATTTGGCGATGAGTTTTCTCTGTGAGAGTGCCGCCTAAATTAGGGAAACAGGACACTTTCTTTACAAGAGATCACGGTCTAATTTTATTTTTTTTACATCTCGTATGTGTAACTTGAGACACACATTATATTGGAAATGTCAAATGTATTACATTTGGTGGTGAGTTTTCTCTGTGAGCGTGCCGCCTAAATTAGGGAAACAGGACACTTTTCTACAAGAGATCACTGTCTAATTTATTTTTTTACATCTCATATGTGTAATTTGAGACTAAAATATATCCTTCAGACATTATATTGGAAATGTCCAATATTTTACATTTGGCGATGAGTTTTCTCTGTGAGAGTGCCGCCTAAATTAGGGAAACAGGACACTTTCTTTAAAAGAGACCATGGTCTAATTTTATTTCTTTTACATCTCGTATTTGTAAATTGAGACTAAAATATATCCTTCAGACATTATATTGGAAATATCAAATGTATTACATTTGGCGATGAGTTTTCCCTGTGAGAGTGTCGCCTAAATTAGGGAGACAGGACACTTTCCTACAAGAGATCACTGTCTAATTTATTTTTTTTACATCTCATATGTGTAACTTGAGACTAAAATATACCATTCAGACAATATATTGGAAATGTCAAATGTTTTACATTTGGCGATGCTGTTTTCTTTGTGAGAGTGCCGCCTAAATTAGGGAGACAGGACACTTTCCTTACAAGAGATCATGGTCTAATTGTATTTATTATACATCTCGTATGTGTAACTTGAGACTAAATGATATCCTTCAGGCCTTATATTTGTAATGTCAAATGTTTTACATTTGGCGATGTGTTTTCTCTGTGAGAGTGCCGTCTAAATTAGGGAGACAGGACACTTTCCTTAGAAGAGATCATGGTCTAATTGTATTTATTTTACATCTCGTATGTGTAACTTGGGACTAAAATATATCCTTCAAGCATTATATTGGAAATGTCAAATGTCTTACATTTGGCGATGAGTTTTCTCTGTGAGAGTGCCGCCTAAATTAGGGAGACAGGACACTTTCTTTACAAGAGATCATGGTCTAATTGTATTTATTTTACATCTCGTATGTGTAACTTGGGACTAAATAATATCCTTCAGGCCTTATATTTGAAATTTCAAATGTTTTACATTTGGCGATGTGTTTTCTCTGTGAGAGTGCCACCTAAATTAGGGAAACAGGACATTTTCCTTAGAAGAGATCACGGTCTAATTTTATTTTTGTACATCTCGTATTTGTAACTTGAGACTAAAATATCTCTATCAGACATTTTATTAGAGATGTTAAATGTATTGAATTTGGTAGAGTATCGCCTAAATTAGAGACACGGAATAATTTTCTTTTGAGGGACCTGAAGATAGCATTTAGGAGAGTTGTATTCTTCTCAAACAGCTCATAATTTTAATTCAAGATTAAGGATATCCTTCAAATAATTTAGCGTCACTCGGAAGATGTCAAATGTACGACAGGTGGTGAAGCGTCGCCTAAATTAGAGACACAGGACACTTCATTACAGGGGATCAAAAATAGTGTTTAAGAAAGATGTATCATTTTTCAACAAACTTAGCACTGAAAGAAAGTCTTCAAATGGTTAAATGTCAGTCTAGAGATGTTAGATGTGCAAAATTTAGTAGAGTTGCGCCTAAATTGGAGATGCAGGACACTTTTCTTCTTAGGGATTAAAAGTCTTCAAAAGATTGTTATGTTGGTGTATATCAAATTTTTTGGGGGGGGGTTTCTTAAATAAAAATGTGCCCTTTTATTAGTTGAGATATAATTTGTATAGATATAATTGGTTGAATCGTGCCTAAATCTGAGACACAGGACACATTTCTTTTTGGGGACTAACAGTCTTTAAAAAGGTTGCTATCTTGGTGTATATCTAATATTTAGAGAGCGTTTCTTTTTTCCATTATTGTTGCCTTTTCATTGTTAATCGTAAATCTGGATAGAATTGGTAGAATAATGCCTAAATTAGAGACACAAAACACATGTATTTCCTGGTACCAAACCTACTAAAAAATAAATGATTGCACTTTGTTAAAACATGTTATATTTTGAGACATACCTGAGGTTTTGAATAACTAAAAGTTAACATTGGAATCGTGTAGCATGATATCATAGATGTAAAATCTGAATTATAATATATTATTATTATTATTATTTTATTATATGGATTAAAGCTACTTTAATAAATTACTGTCTTTACAAGATTCTTTTTTTTTGGAGTTTTAAGACAAACATTTTATCATCACTAGATGTGAAAACGCGTGAATTGTAGTCGAGTGTAAGACACTTTTCTTTACGGTAGACCAGAACCAAAGTTTATGAGATTTTATTCTTCAGAAAAATGTGGTATTTTGAGCGTCGTATGGATAAAATGGAGCCTTACAATTATTTGTCGTCACAGAGTGTTGCCTAGATTAGTGACACAGGACACTCCTCTTCAAAGACTTTGTAACTACTGTGCTTTAGTTGTGATATTTTGCAAGTTTGATGACTTGAAATTAGCCTTAGAATCACTAAATGCTGCCCGAGATTATGATATGTCAATCAGTAAAATCTGTTGCAGTTTTTCCTAAAATTAGTGACACAGGACACTTTTATTTACGTGGACCAAAGCTATCTTAAGATAATGTTTTTTTTTTCATATATACGCATATATATTTGTGTAATTCATTAAATAAAAGGTATCCATAAAAACCTTTTGCTTCAGATGTCATTGCTGAAAAGTTGTGTAGAGTGTCGCCAAAATTACAGAAACAGGACACTTTTCTTTCCAGGGACAAAAGCTTCTTCTGTGCATTGAACTAACATACTTAAATGAAATTCAAGCTTTAAAGAATGGTATTATATTTATGTATCTTACATTTGGAGGGGGGGAAAAAATGTTTGGCTACCCTTTGTAGGTGTCAAAACTTTATAGAGTTCTGCCTAAATAAATGACACAGGACATTTCTTCTCCCAAGCACCCAATCTACTGTCTTTTAGATGTAACACTTTTGAAGTTTTTCTGATTCTAAATTGTACCTGGGAGTGTTCCATCCATCCATCTTCTTCCGCTTGTCCGAGGTTGGGTGTTAAATCAATTAAATCTGGTATCGCTGCCTAAATTAGGGACACAGGACATTTTTGTTTGAGAGTACATAGGCTAATTTAATGTAAGATACTGTGTTATTATCTTTCAGATATGTGATTTGGAGAGCTTCAGGTAGCCATGTATAATTTTTCAGTCATAGCTGCAAAAATTGTGTAGAGTGCCGCCCAAATTATTGACGCAGGACATTTTTTTAATGGACAAAAGCTACGTTTGAAAATTATATTTTTGTATTTTGTTTTATAGTGAGGTTTATGTAGCCAAGAGAGTGACGGTGGCAGTTCGGTCAGAATGGGATGGTTAGCATGTTGGCTTAGCATGTGGACTAGAAACAGAGAAACAGGGAGGAGATCAACTTCTAGCGTAACCTAATTTTTCTGGTCTAAAATATGACTTATTATTATTATTACTACTATTATTATACCAATTGTCGAATAATAGGCAAACACTGTGCTGGGGGAGGGGAAAAATGTGAGAATACTTAAAAAAATAAACTAATCTTTAGTTGTTTGTTACATGTATACATATACTGTATATATATATATATATATATATATATATATATATATATATATATATATATATATATATGTATATATACATATATACAAACAGTATATGTATATACGTGTGTAAATAGACACATGTATATGTATATATTCGTATATACATACAGTATATGTATATATACATATATACACACACATATAATACAGTATATAAGGATATATATACACATATAATAAGTGTGTGTACATATATGTATATATATATATGTGTATATATATATATATATATACACATATATATATACACACACACATATATACACATGTATTTAAAGACAATTACATATATTATGTGTGTGTGTATATATATATATGTATATATATATATATATGTATGTATTAACATACATATATGTATATACATACATGCATATATATACATACATATATATACATATATATGCATGTATATATATATACACACACACATATATACACATGTATTTAAAGACACATACATATATTATGTGTGTGTGTATATATATATATATATATATATATATGTATATATATGTATATATATATATATATATGTATGTATATATATATATATATGTATATATTAACATACATATATATGTATATACATACATTTATATACATACATGCATATATATATACATACATACATATACACATATTTATACATACATATGCATATATATATATATATGTATATATATATGCATATATATATATATATGTGTGTGTGGGTTTATATACATACATATATACACATACACATATATATATATATGCATATATAATTTATATATGCATATATATATATATATATATATATATATATATAAGCCTCTTATAAGCCACTTGGGTAACATTTATTTTAATCTAATAGTTGAGGAAAATCAGACGTACGGCAGAAGAAAAAAATGATACGAAGTACAAGTTATCGGCACACAAAGCAAAGTAGAATTATTTGTTCTTGAAAAACAAAGCAAAAAAATAATCGGTTGTTTCAATTTAAACGAGTAACAAAAGCTGTGAATATGAGAAAAATTAGGAGCAAAATCAATACGAATAAATTCTAAAAACGCCATATTTTCTGCACGTCCAACATGTCGCCACGTGCTAAAGAGGTAGCGCTACGGCAACTTTTCCTGCTACAGGAAAATGTGACCCAGATTGTACCGTAGAAAAGTGGAGCTAGAGGACAAAAAAAAAAAGATGCATGCCGTGCATGGTGGAGAATAAAAAGATCATGTGTTGATTGATTGATTGGTTGATTAATTGATTGATTGATTTGGAGATTTTCTTGTTTTTACAAAAATAAAAATTGGAGTGAATAAATGACACACAGAAAAAAAAAATAGTGGTCTTTAGGCCGGGGCCGCCCTCCGGATTTGGGGCACCTACAAAGAGGTTTCGGATCCTCGGCTCCTCCAGTAGAAGGGATGAGCGTCGTCTGGGTCCATGTCGATTCTAATCTGAGGCACAGGCTTCAGAGGACGCATCTCTGGGCTGAAACACAAGCAGGACCCTTTCAGACAATCAAGGACTTTAGTGGGAACTGTTTGTGCTTGGAACTGAGCAGAACACCACCACGTCTTGAAAGGAAAGGCAACCTATATACTCTTAGTACACATACTCTTAAAGGTAATCTATATACATCTGTAAGTGCAAGTTAAAACTCTACTATCCAAAGCCAAAAGCCATTTATCAACAACACCCAGAAACGCAGCCGGCTTCACTGGGCCCGAGCTCATCTGAAATAGACTGATGCAAAGTGGAAAAGTGTTTTGTGGTCTGACAAATCCATCGGCTGGGGACATCACTGCGCTGCTGATCCGCCTCCGCTTGGGATGGTTTCCTGCTGGCTCCGCTGTGAACGGGACTCTCGCTGCTGTGTTGGATCCGCTTTGGACTGGACTCTCGCGACTGGGTTGGATCCATTATGGATTGAACTTTCACAGTATCATGTTAGACCCGCTCGACATCCATTGCTTTCCTCCTCTCCAAGGTTCTCATAGTCATCATTGTCACCGACGTCCCACTGGGTGTGAGTTTTCCTTGCCCTTATGTGGGCCTACCGAGGATGTCGTAGTGGTTTGTGCAGCCCTTTGAGACACAAGTGATTTAGGGCTATATAAGTAAACATTGATTGATTGATTGAAATTGTTTTTGGAAACTGTGGACGTTGTGGCCTTTGGACTAAAGAGGAAAAGAACCATCCGGACTGTGTAAAAGCCAGCATGTGTGATGGTATGGGGGTGCATTAGTGTCCAAGGCATGGGTAACTTACACATCTGTGAAAGGTACATACAGGTTTTGGGGCAACATATGTTACCATCCAAGCAACGTTATCATGGACGCCCCTGCTTATTTCAGCAAGACAATGCCAAGCCATGTGGTACAACAGCATGGCTTTGACTTGCTTTTTTGAGTTAGGTTTCCAAAAATATCAAAGCGCTCCTGTCATATAGATGATATTTGACTAGCTTTTTCGAATTAGTTCCCCAAAAAGAGCAAAGCGCTCCTGTCGTTTAGATGATCTTTGACTGGCTTTTTTCGAATTAGGTTTCCAAAAATATCAAAGCGCTCCTGTCGTATAAATGATTTCTGACTTCTTTTTTTTTTCAAATTAGCTCCCCGAAAATATCCAAGCGCTCCTGTCATATAGACAATCTTTGACTAGCTTTTTCCAATTAGGTTCCCCAAAAACAGCAAAGCGCTCCTGTCATTTAGACAATCTTTGATCAAAGATCAAAATGCACCTAATGTACAGACGATCTTTGACCAGTTTTTTCAAATTAGTTCCCCAAAAACAGGAAAGCGGTCTTGTCGTATAGACGATCTTTGACTGGCTTTTTCGAATAAGGTTTCCAAAAGTATCAAAGCGCTCCTGTCATAAAGACGATCTATGACTAGCTTTTTCGAATTAGGTCCCCAAAAACAGCAAAGCACTCCTGTCATATAGGCAATCTTTGACTATTTTGAATGAGGTCCCCAAAAACTTCAAAGCACTCCTGTCATTAAGATGATCTTTGACTGGCTTTTTCGAATTGGGTTTCCAAAAACATCAAAGCGCTCCTATGATGTAGATAATCTTTGACTAGCTTTTTGGAATTAGGTCCCTAAAAACATCAAAACCCTCCTGTCATTTAGACGATCTTTGACCAGCTTTTTTGAATTAGGTCCTCAAAAATATCAATGTGCTCTAATATACAGACAATCTTTGACTAGTTTTTTTCAAATCAGTTCCCCAAAAATATCAAAGCACTCCTGTCATATAGACGATCTTTGACTGGCTTTTTCGAATTAAGTCCTCAAAAATGTCAAAGGGCTCCTGTCAAATAGACGATCTTTGACTAGTTGTTTCGAATTAGTTCCCCAAAAACAACAAAGCGCTCCTGTCTTATAGACGAACTTTGACTAGCTTTTTCAAATTAGGTCCCCAAAAACATCAAAGTGCTCCTGTTATATAGACGATCTTTGACTAGCGTTTTCGATTGAGGTACCCAAAAATATCAAAGTGCACCTATAGGAGAGATGATCTTTGACAAATTTTTTTCAAATTAGGTCCTCAAAAACATCAAATCCCTCCTGTCATATGGATGATCTTTGACTAGCTTTTTCGAATTAGGTCCCGAAAAACATCAAAGCGCTCCTGTCAAACAGACGATCTTTGAATAGCGTTTTCGATTGAGGTACCCAAAAATATCAAAGTGCACCTATAGAAGAGATGATCTTTGACAATTTTTTTTCAAATTAGGTCCTCAAAAACATCAAAGCACTCCTGTCAAATGGATGATCTTTGACTAGCTTTTTCGAATGAGGTTCCCATAAATATCAAAGCGCTCCTGATGTACAGACGATCTTTGACTAGCTTTTTCGAATTAGGTCCCTAAAAACATCAAAGCTCTCCTCTCATATAGACGATCTTTGACCAGCTTTTTCGAATTAGGTCCCCAAAAACATCAAAGCTCTACTGTCATATAGACGATTTTTGACTAGCTTTTTCGATTGAGGTACCCAAAAATATCAAAGTGCACTTATAGTACAGATGATCTTTGACAAGTTTTTTCAAATTAGGTCCTCAAAAATATCAAAGCACTCCTGTCAAATGGACGATTTTGACTAGCTTTTTCGAATAAGGTTCCCATAAACATCAAAGCTCTCCTATTATACAGACGATCTTTGACTAGCTATTTCGAATTAGGTCCCTAAAAACCTCAAAGCCCTCCTGTCTTATAGACGATCTTTGACTAGCTTTTTCGAATTAAGTCCCCAAAAACATCAAAGCTCTCCTGTCATATAGACGATCTTTGAATAGCGTTTTCGATTGAGGTACCCAAAAATATCAAAGTGCACCTATAGGAGAGATGATCTTTGACAATTTTTTTTCGAATTAGGTCCTCAAAAATATCAAAGCACTCCTGTCAAATGGATGATCTTTGACTAGCTTTTTCGAATGAGGTTCCCATAAATATCAAAGCTCTCCTATTATACAGACGATCTTTCACTAGCTATTTCGAATTAGGTCCCCAAAAACATCAAAGCCCTCTTGTCATATAGACGATCTTTGACTAGCTGTTTCGATTGAGGTACCCAGAAATATCAAAGTGCACCTATAGTACGGATGATCTTTGACAAGTTTTTTCGAATTAGGTCCTCAAAAATATCAAAGCACTCCCGTCAAATGGCCGATCTTTGACTAGCTTTTTCGAATGAGGTTCCCATCAATATCAAAGCGCTCCTAAAGTACAGATGATCTTTGACTAGCTTTTTCGAATTAGGTCCCCAAAAACACCAAAGCCCTCCTGTCATATAGACGATCTTTTGACTAGCTTTTTCGATTGATATACCCAAAAATATCAAAGTGCACCTATATTACAGATGATCTTTGACAAGTTTTTTCGAATTAGGTCCTCAAAAATATCAAAGCACTCCTGTCAAATGGACGATCTTTGACTAGCATAAATATCAAAGCGCTCCTAATGTACAGACGATCTTTAAATAGGTTTTTCGAATTAGGTCCTCAAAAATATCAAAGCACTCCTGTCAAATGGACGATCTTTGACTAGCTTTTTCGATTGACGTACCCAAAAATATCAAAGTGCACCTATAGTACGGATGATCTTTGACGAGTTTTTTCGAATTAGGTCCTCAGAAATATCAAAGCCCTCCTGTCAAATGGACGATCTTTGACTAGCTTTTCCGAATGAGGTTCCCATAAATATCAAAGCGCTCCTAATGTACAGACGATCTTTGACTAGCTTTTTCGAATTAGGTCCCCAAAAACATCAAAGCTCTCCTGTCATATAGACGATCTTTGACTAGCTTTTTCGAATTAGGTTCCCAAAAACATCAAAGCGCTCCTGTCATTTAGAAGAACTTCGATGAGCTTTTTCGAATTAGGTCCCTAAAAACATCACAGCTCTCCTGTCATATAGACGATCTTTGACTAGCTTTTTCGAATGAGGTTCCCATAAATATCAAAGCTCTCCTATTATACAGACGATCTTTCACTAGCTATTTCGAATTAGGTCCCCAAAAACATCAGAGCCCTCCTGTCATATAGACGATCTTTCACTAGCTATTTCGAATTAGGTCCCCAAAAACATCAAAGCCCTCCTGTCATATAGACGATCTTTGACTAGCTTTTTCGAATTAGGTCCCTAAAAACATCTAAGTCCTCCTGTCATATAGACGATCTTTGACTAGCTTTTTCGATTGAGGTACCCAAAAATATCAAAGTGCACCTATAGTACAGATGATCTTTGACAAGTTTTTTCGAATTAGGTCCCTAAAAACATCTAAGCCCTCCTGTCATATAGACGATCTTTGACTAGCTTTTTCGATTGAGGTACCCAAAAATATCAAAGTGCACCTATAGTACAGATAATCTTTGACAAGTTTTTTCGAAATCGGTCCTCAAAAATATCAAAGCACTCCTGTCAAATAGACGATCTTTGACTAGCTTTTTCAAATTAGGTCCCCAAAAACATCAAAGCGCTCCTGTCTTATAGACGATTTTTGACCAGCGTTTTCGATTGAGGTACCCAAAAATATCAAAGTGCACCTATAGTACAGATGATCTTTGACAATTTTTTTTCGAATTAGGTCCTCAAAAATATCAAAGCACTCCTGTCAAATGGATGATCTTTGACTAGCTTTTTCGAATGAGGTTCCCATAAATATCAAAGCTCTCCTATTATACAGACGATCTTTCACTAGCTATTTCGAATTAGGTCCCTAAAAACATCAAAGCCCTCCTGTCATATAGACGATCTTTGACTAGCTTTTTCGAATTAGGTCCCTAAAAACATCAAAGCGCTCCTGTCATATAGACGATCTTTGACTAGCTATTTCGAATTAGGTCCCCAAAAACATCAAAGCCCTCCTGTCATATAGACGATCTTTGACTAGCTATTTCGAATTAGGTCCCCAAAAACATCAAAGCCCTCCTGTCATATAGACGATCTTTCACTAGCTATTTCGAATTAGGTCCCCAAAAACATCAAAGCCCTCCTGTCATATAGACGATCTTTGACTAGCTATTTCGAATTAGGTCCCCAAAAACATCAAAGCGCTCCTGTCATATAGACGATCTTTGACTAGCTTTTTCGATTGACGTACCCAAAAATATCAAAGTGCACCTATAGTACAGATGATCTTTGACGAGTTTTTTCGAATTAGGTCCTCAAAAATATCAAAACACTCCTGTCAAATGGACGATCTTTGACTAGCATAAATATCAAAGTGCTCCTAATGTACAGACGATCTTTAAATAGGTTTTTCGAATTAGGTCCCCAAAAACATCAAAGCGCTCCTGTCATATAGACGATCTTTGACTAGCTTTTTCGATTGACGTACCCAAAAATATCAAAGTGCACCTATAGTACGGATGATCTTTGACGAGTTTTTTTGAATTAGGTCCTCAGAAATATCAAAGCCCTCCTGTCAAATGGACGATCTTTGACTAGCTTTTCCGAATGAGGTTCCCATAAATATCAAAGCGCTCCTAATGTACAGTCGATCTTTGACTAGCTATTTCGAATTAGGTTCCCAAAAACATCAAAGCGCTCCTGTCATATAGACGATCTTTGAATAGCGTTTTCGATTGAGGTACCCAAAAATATCAAAGTGCACCTATAGTACAGATGATCTTTGACAATTTTTTTTCGAATTAGGTCCTCAAAAATATCAAAGCACTCCTGTCAAATGGACGATCTTTGACTAGCTTTTTCGAATGAGGTTCCCATCAATATCAAAGCGCTCCTAAAGTACAGATGATCTTTGACTAGCTTTTTCGAATTAGGTCCCCAAAAACATCAAAGCGCTCCTGTCATATAGACGATCTTTTGACTAGCTTTTTCGATTGATACACCCAAAAATATCAAAGTGCACCTATAGTACGGATGATCTTTGACAAGTTTTTTCGAATTAGGTCCTCAAAAATATCAAAACACTCCTGTCAAATGGACGATCTTTGACTAGCATAAATATCAAAGCGCTCCTAATGTACAGACGATCTTTAAATAGGTTTTTCGAATTAGGTCCCCAAAAACATCAAAGCGCTCCTGTCATATAGACGATCTTTGACTAGCTTTTTCGATTGACGTACCCAAAAATATCAAAGTGCACCTATAGTACGGATGATCTTTGACGAGTTTTTTCGAATTAGGTCCTCAGAAATATCAAAGCCCTCCTGTCAAATGGATGATCTTTGACTAGCTTTTCCGAATGAGGTTCCCATAAATATCAAAGCTCTCCTAATGTACAGACGATCTTTCACTAGCTATTTCGAATTAGGTTCCCAAAAACATCAAAGCCCTCTTGTCATATAGACGATCTTTGACTAGCTTTTTCGAATTAAGTCCCCAAAAACATCAAAGCGCTCCTGTCATATAGACGATCTTTGACAAACATCAAAGCTCTCTTGTCATATAGACGATCTTTGACTAGCTTTTTCGAATTAAGTCCCCAAAAACATCAAAGCGCTCCTGTCGTATAGACGATCTTTGACTAGCTTTTTCGATTGATATACCCAAAAATATCAAAGTGCACCTATAGTACAGATGATCTTTGACAAGTTTTTTCGAATTAGGTCCTCGAAAATATCAAAGCACTCCTGTCAAATGGACGATCTTTGACTAGCTTTTTCGAATGAGGTTCCCATAAATATCAAAGCTCTCCTATTATACAGACGATCTTTGACTAGCTATTTCGAATTAGGTCCCTAAAAACCTCAAAGCTCTCCTGTCATATAGACGATCTTTGACTAGTTTTTTCGAATGAGGTTCCCATAAATATCAAAGCTCTCCTATTATACAGACGATCTTTGACTAGCTATTTCGAATTAGGTCCCTAAAAACCTCAAAGCTCTCCTGTCATATAGACGATCTTTGACAAACATCAAAGCTCTCTTGTCATATAGACGATCTTTGACTAGCTTTTTCGAATTAGGTCCCCAAAAACATCAAAGCTCTCCTGTCATATAGACGATCTTTGACTAGCTTTTTCAAATTAGGTCCCCAAAAACATCAAAGCGCTCCTGTCATATAGACGATCTTTGACAAACATCAAAGCTCTCTTGTCATGTACACGATCTTTGACTAGCTTTTTCGAATTAGGTCCCCAAAAACATCAAAGCGCTCCTGTCATATAGACGATCTTTGACTAGCTTTTTCGAATTAGGTCCCCAAAAACATCAAAGCGCTCCTGTCATATAGACGATCTTTGACAAACATCCAAGCTCTCTTGTCATGTAGACGATCTTTGACTAGCTTTTTCGAATTAGGTCCCCAAAAACATCAAAGCTCTCCTGTCATACAGACGATCTTTGACTAACTTTTTCGAATTAAGTCCCCAAAAACATCAAAGCTCTCCTGTCATATAGACGATCTTTGACTAACTTTTTCGAATTAGGTCCCCAAAAACATCAAAGCGCTCCTGTCATATAGACGATCTTTGACAAACATCAAAGCTCTCTTGTCATATAGACGATCTTTGACTAGCTTTTTCGAATTAGGTCCCCAAAAACATCAAAGCTCTCCTGTCATATAGACGATCTTTGACTAACTTTTTCGAATTAGGTCCCCAAAAACATCAAAGCGCTCCTGTCATATAGACGATCTTTGACAAACATCAAAGCTCTCTTGTCATATAGACGATCTTTGACTAGCTTTTTCGAATTAGGTCCCCAAAAACATCAAAGCTCTCCTGTCATATAGACGATCTTTGACTAGCTTTTTCAAATTAGGTCCCCAAAAACATCAAAGCGCTCCTGTCATATAGACGATCTTTGACAAACATCAAAGCTCTCTTGTCATGTAGACGATCTTTGACTAGCTTTTTCGAATTAGGTCCCCAAAAACATCAAAGCGCTCCTGTCATTTAGAAGAACTTCAATGAGCTTTTTTTGCAGTAGATTATTTGAAACAGCAGGGCACTCCTGTCATATTGACAATCTTTGATGAATATTTTTCATTTTAACGTTATGTTTTTGTCCTCGATTAGTGTAAATAAAGGGTTGCCCACAGCCACAATTGCTACTGCTAGGGTTTTTGACCACGGCAGTGATGACCACACACCACAGAGCATCTTCTCCGATGGTGTGTGAGGTCATGTGAGCACAAACAGTTGTGCCGGTGTCTTAGCGGGACGGGATTAGTCGCCATGTCAGCGTGACGTCACCTCATCACGCTCTGCTGGCGAGAGGGATGAGCTGGGGGACGTTTTTGCAGGTGTCCAATGAAGACAGCCCCGACACGCAAAGACGTGTTTATTGGACATGACGGACGTCTCATAAGCGCAGCTGCTTCTTTTTTTTTCCCCCCACAGGTCTCTCCATGGCGAGGCTTTAATCCGCTCTGTGGGACGGAGCAGATGGAGGAGTGCGACCTCCTGCACGAATCTGATGTGGTCATCATCGGAGGTTTGGGGGCGGTCTTGGAGATGCAAGACCCCACCTTGGTGTGAGTAGAGGATGTGCTATCTGACACACATTCTGTGCTTTGACATGATGTGGATTCTTTTACCCCCCCAGTCGGCGATTGCCCATGTGGCCCATAGCTAAAAAAAATGGTGTTTAAAACAGTGGTCCCCAATGGTACCGGGCCGCGGAAGAATTTTTTATAAAAAATTATTAAATCACCATAAAAAACACAATATACACTTACAATTAGAGCAAAAACCACAAAAACCTCCCTTTTTCATGACAAAAACGTCCCTTTTTTATGACAAAGAAGAAAAAAAAAAAAGGACCCCCACATCCCCCGGGCCGCGGGACAAATTATTAAGTGTTGACCAGTCCGCGGGTACAAAAAGGTTAGGGACCACTGGTTTAAAACATTAAATGTTAAAACCACAACAAAATGTTAATTTTCTACAGAAAAATCTCCTATACAAGTGGTCCCCAACCACCGGGCCGCAGCTCGATTGGTACCGGGCTGAAGAAGATTTTTTTTCAAATTATTATCATTATTTATTTATTTTTTTAAATTATTATATCAACATAAAAAACACAATATACACTTACAATTAGAGCAAAAACCACAAAAACCTCCCTTTTTCATGACAAAAACGTCCCTTTTTTATGACAAAGAAGAAGAAAAAAAAAAGGACCCCCTCGTTCCCCCGGGCCGCGGGACAAATTATTAAGCGTTGCCCGGTCCGCAGATACAAAAAGGTTGGGGACCACTGGTTTAAAACATTAAATGTTAAAACCACAACAAAATGTTAATTTTCTACAGAAAAATCTTCTATACAAGTGGTCCCCAACCACCGGGCCGCAGCTCGATTGGTACCGGGCTGAAGAATATTTTTTTTCTAATTATTATTATTATTATTTTTTTTTTAATTATTATTAAATCAACATAAAAAACACAATATACACTTACAATTAGTGCAAAAACCACAAAAACCTCCCTTTTTCATGACAAAAACGTCCCTTTTTTATGACAGAGAAGAAAAAAAAAAAAGGACCTCCCCCGGGCCGCGGGACAAATTATTAAGCGTTGACCGGTCCGCAGATACAAAAAGGTTGGGGACCACTGGTTTACAACATTAAATGTTAAGACCACAACAAAATGTTAATTTTCTACAGAAAAATCTTCTATACAAGTTATCCCCAACCACCGGGCCGCAGCTCGATTGGTACCGGGCTGAAGAAGATTTTTTTTCTAATTATTATCATTATTTATTTATTTTTTAAATTATTAAATCAAAATAAAAAACACAATATACACTTACAATTAGTGCAAAAACCACAAAAAACTCCCTTTTTCATGACAAAAACGTCCCTTTTTTATGACAATGAAGACAAAAAAAAAAAAGGACCTCCCCCGGGCCGCGGGACAAATTATTAAGCGTTGACCGGTCCGTGGCTACAAAAAGGTTAGGGACCACTGGTTTAAAACATTAAATGTTAAAACCACAACAAAATGTTAATTTTCTACAGAAAAATCTTCTATACAAGTGGTCCCCAACCACCGGGCCGCAGCTCGATTGGTACCGGGCTGAAGAAGATTTTTTTTCAAATTATTATCATTATTTATTTATTTTTTTAAATTATTAAATCAGCATAAAAAACACAATATACACTTACAATTAGTGCAAAAACCACAAAAACTTCCCTTTTTCATGACAAAAACGTCCCTTTTTTATGACAAAGAAGAAAGAAAAAAAAAGGACCTCCCCCGGGCCGCGGGACAAATTATTAAGCGTTGACCGGTCCGCGGATACAAAAAGGTTAGGGACCACTGGTTTAAAACATTAAATGTTAAAACCACAACAAAATGTTAATTTTCTACAGAAAAATCTCCTATACAAGTGGTCCCCAACCACCGGGCCGCAGCTCGATTGGTACCGGGCTGAAGAAAATTTTTTTTCTAATTATTATCATTATTTATTTATTTTTTTTAATTATTATATCAACATAAAAAACACAATATACATTTACAATTAGTGCAAAAACCACAAAAACCTCCCTTTTTCATGACAAAAACGTCCCTTTTTTATGACAAAGAAGAAAGAAAAAAAAAGGACCTCCCCCGGGCCGCGGGACAAATTATTAAGCGTTGACCGGTCCGCGGATACAAAAAGGTTGGGGACCACTGGTTTAAAACATTAAATGTTAAAACCACAACAAAATGTTAATTTTCTACAGAAAAATCTTCTATACAAGTGGTCCCCAACCACCGGGCCGCAGCTCGATTGGTACCGGGCTGAAGAAGATTTTTTTTCTAATTATTATCATTATTTATTTATTTTTTTAAATTATTAAATCAACATAAAAAATACAATATACACCTACAATTAGTGCAAAAACCAAAAAAAACTCCCCTTTTCATGACAAAAACGTCCCTTTTTTATGACAAAGAAGAAAAAAAAAAAAGGACCCCCACATCCCCCGGGCCGCGGGACAAATTATTAAGTGTTGACCGGTCCGCGGATACAAAAAGGTTAGGGACCACTGGTTTAAAACATTAAATGTTAAAACCACAACAAAATGTTAATTTTCTACAGAAAAATCTTCTATACAAGTGGTCCCCAACCACCGGGCCGCAGCTCGATTGGTACCGGGCTGAAGAAGATTTTTTTTCTAATTATTATCATTATTTATTTATTTTTTTAAATTATTAAATCAGCATAAAAAACACAATATACACTTACAATTAGTGCAAAAACCACAAAAACTTCCCTTTTTCATGACAAAAACGTCCCTTTTTTATGACAAAGAAGAAAGAAAAAAAAAGGACCTCCCCCGGGCCGCGGGACAAATTATTAAGCGTTGACCGGTCCGCGGATACAAAAAGGTTAGGGACCACTGGTTTAAAACATTAAATGTTAAAACCACAACAAAATGTTAATTTTCTACAGAAAAATCTCCTATACAAGTGGTCCCCAACCACCGGGCCGCAGCTCGATTGGTACCGGGCTGAAGAAAATTTTTTTTCTAATTATTATCATTATTTATTTATTTTTTTTAATTATTATATCAACATAAAAAACACAATATACATTTACAATTAGTGCAAAAACCACAAAAACCTCCCTTTTTCATGACAAAAACGTCCCTTTTTTATGACAAAGAAGAAAGAAAAAAAAAGGACCTCCCCCGGGCCGCGGGACAAATTATTAAGCGTTGACCGGTCCGCGGATACAAAAAGGTTGGGGACCACTGGTTTAAAACATTAAATGTTAAAACCACAACAAAATGTTAATTTTCTACAGAAAAATCTTCTATACAAGTGGTCCCCAACCACCGGGCCGCAGCTCGATTGGTACCGGGCTGAAGAAGATTTTTTTTCTAATTATTATCATTATTTATTTATTTTTTTAAATTATTAAATCAACATAAAAAATACAATATACACCTACAATTAGTGCAAAAACCAAAAAAAACTCCCCTTTTCATGACAAAAACGTCCCTTTTTTATGACAAAGAAGAAAAAAAAAAAAGGACCCCCACATCCCCCGGGCCGCGGGACAAATTATTAAGTGTTGACCGGTCCGCGGATACAAAAAGGTTAGGGACCACTGGTTTAAAACATTAAATGTTAAAACCACAACAAAATGTTAATTTTCTACAGAAAAATCTTCTATACAAGTGGTCCCCAACCACCGGGCCGCAGCTCGATTGGTACCGGGCTGAAGAAGATTTTTTTTCTAATTATTATCATTATTTATTTATTTTTTTAAATTATTAAATCAGCATAAAAAACACAATATACACTTACAATTAGTGCAAAAACCACAAAAACTTCCCTTTTTCATGACAAAAACGTCCCTTTTTTATGACAAAGAAGAAAGAAAAAAAAAGGACCTCCCCCGGGCCGCGGGACAAATTATTAAGCGTTGACCGGTCCGCGGATACAAAAAGGTTAGGGACCACTGGTTTAAAACATTAAATGTTAAAACCACAACAAAATGTTAATTTTCTACAGAAAAATCTCCTATACAAGTGGTCCCCAACCACCGGGCCGCAGCTCGATTGGTACCGGGCTGAAGAAAAATTTTTTTCTAATTATTATCATTATTTATTTATTTTTTTTAATTATTATATCAACATAAAAAACACAATATACATTTACAATTAGTGCAAAAACCACAAAAACCTCCCTTTTTCATGACAAAAACGTCCCTTTTTTATGACAAAGAAGAAAGAAAAAAAAAGGACCTCCCCCGGGCCGCGGGACAAATTATTAAGCGTTGACCGGTCCGCGGATACAAAAAGGTTGGGGACCACTGGTTTAAAACATTAAATGTTAAAACCACAACAAAATGTTAATTTTCTACAGAAAAATCTTCTATACAAGTGGTCCCCAACCACCGGGCCGCAGCTCGATTGGTACCGGGCTGAAGAAGATTTTTTTTCTAATTATTATCATTATTTATTTATTTTTTTAAATTATTAAATCAACATAAAAAATACAATATACACCTACAATTAGTGCAAAAACCAAAAAAAACTCCCCTTTTCATGACAAAAACGTCCCTTTTTTATGACAAAGAAGAAAAAAAAAAAAGGACCCCCACATCCCCCGGGCCGCGGGACAAATTATTAAGTGTTGACCGGTCCGCGGATACAAAAAGGTTAGGGACCACTGGTTTAAAACATTAAATGTTAAAACCACAACAAAATGTTAATTTTCTACAGAAAAATCTTCTATACAAGTGGTCCCCAACCACCGGGCCGCATCTCGATTGGTACCGGGCTGAAGACGATTTTTTTTCTAATTATTATCATTATTTATTTATTTTTTTAAATTATTATACCAACATAAAAAACACAATATACATTTACAATTAGTGCAAAAACCACAAAAACCTCCCTTTTTCATGACAAAAACGTCCCTTTTTTATGACAAAGAAGAAAAAAAAAAAAGGACCCCCCCCTCCCCCGGGCCACGGGACAAATGATTAAGCATTGACCGGTCCGCGGATACAAAAAGGTTAGGGACCAAGGCTTTAAAACATTAAATGTTAAAACCACAACAAAATGTTAATTTTCTACAGAAAAATCTTCTATACAAGTGGTCCCCAACCACCGGGCCGCAGCTGAAGAAGATTTTTATTCTAATTATTATCATTATTTATTTATTTTTTTAAATTATTAAATCAACATAAAAAAAACAAGCTACACTTAGAACCTTCCTTTTTAATGCCCAAAAAAAAAAAAAATTGCGTATAATCATTAACGTTAGAATTTGATGCCAGCAACACGTGACAAAGAAGTTGGGAAAGGTGGCAATAAATACTGATAAAGTTGAGGAATGCTCATCAAACACTTATTTGGAACATCCCACAGGCGTGCAGGCTAATTGGGAACAGGTGGGTGCCATGATTGGGTATAAAAACAGCTTTCCAAAAAATGCTCAGTCTTTCACAAGAAAGGACGGGGTGAGGTACACCCCTTTGTCCACAACTGCGTGAGCAAATAGTCAAACAATTTAAGAACAACTTTTCTCAAATTTAGGGATTTCAACATCTACGGTCCATAACACCATCAAAAGGTTCAGAGAATCTGGAGAAATCACTCCACGTAAGCGGCATGGCCGGAAACTCACATTGAATGACTGTGACTTTCGCTCCCACAGATGGCACTGTATCAAAAACCGACATCAATCTTTAAAGGATATCACCACATCGGCTCAGGAACATTTCAGAAAACCACTGTAACTAAATACAGTTGGTCGCTACATCTGTAAGTGCAAGTTAAAGCTCGACTTTGCAAAGTGAAAGCCATTTATCAACAACATCCAGAAACGCCGCCGGCTTCTCTGGCCCCGAGATCATCTAAGATGGACTGATGCAAAGTGGAAAAGTGTTCTGTGGTCTGACGAGTCCACATTTCAAATTGTTTTTGGAAATATTCGACATCGTGTCATCCGGACCGAAGGGGAAGCGACTGTTATCGACGCAGAGTTGAAAAGCCAGCATGTGTGATGGTATGGGGGTGCATTAGTGCCCAAGGCATTGGGTAATTTACACATCTGTGAAGGCACCATAAATGCTGAAAGGTACATACAGGTTTTGGAACAACATATGCTGCCATTTAAGCAACGTTATCATGGACGCCCCTGCTTATTTCAGCGAAACAATGCCAAGCCACGTGTTAGAACAGCGTGGCTTCATAGTAAAAGACTGCGGGTACTTTCCTGGCCCGCCTGCAGTCCAGACCTGTCTCCCGTCGAAAATGTGTGGCGCATTATGAAGCGTAAAATATTCCAAGCAATGTTTTTATTCATATGTTTACATGCAATCGTTAACTATATAAAGACATTTATAAACACACCAGCAACTCGTAGTTTGGCTAGCATTGCTAACGCTAACAAGCTGGCTCTATCGGTGTGTTTTTACCAACTGCGAAGATCGTTATGAGCAAAATCTTCACGTAATTGTGTCACTATTTATGAGTTTTGTACTTGAATATGTCTTCCCTTTTACTGTTTCTAAAACCATGCTAAGAATGTGTCATTACGCAACACTGCTATTTACTATTACTAGGATTAACACTTACAGTGTATTACCGTACAAAGTATATTACACTACAGTTACATTGTGTTACTGAATGACAGTAACAGTATCACTGTGATTAACACTTACAGTACAATAGTTAAAGTATATTCTACTACAGTAGAGCTTTTTCGTTTCGGGCTCCAGTACTCTGGAATGCCCTCCCGGTAACAGTTCGAGATGCTACCGCAGTAGAAGCATTTAAAACTCATTTGTGTACTCTGGCTTTTAAATAGACCTCCTTTTTAGACCAGTTGATCTGCCGTTTCTTTCCTTTTTCTCCTATGTCCCACTCTCCCTTGTGGAGGGGGTCCAGGTCCGATCCGGTGGCCATGTACTGCTTGCCTGTGTATCGGCTGGGGACATCTCTGCGCTGCTGATCCGCCTCCGCTTGGGATGGTTTCCTGCTGGCTCCGCTGTGAACGGGACTCTCGCTGCTGTGTTGGATCCGCTTTGGACTGGACTCTCGCGACTGTGTTGGATCCATTATGGATTGAACTTTCACAGTATTATGTTAGACCCGCTCGACATCCATTGCTTTCCTCCTCTCCAAGGTTCTTAGTCATCATTGTCACCAACGTCCCACTGGGTGTGAGTTTTCCTTGCCCTTATGTGGGCCTACCGAGGATGTCGTAGTGGTTTGTGCAGCCCTTTGAGACACTAGTGATTTAGGGCTATATAAGTAAACATTGATTGATTGATTGATATTATGAAAAAATGACAGGGAGGAAGGCGAGAAACACTTTTTATTTCCACAGACTTCCGCGCCGTCCCTTCCGTCAAAACTCTAAAGGCCGACTGCACATTTCCTGTATTCACAATAAAAGCCCTGCTTCACGCTGCCTGCGCTAACAAAATAAGAGTCTCGGAAAGCATGTGCACGCCAGCTTTTCTGAGGGATCGCTTGTGCACGCCAGTTTTCCGAGACTCCGTATTTAGTTAGCGCAGGCAGCATGAAGCAGGGCTTTTATTGTGAAGATAGGAAATGTGCAGTCGGCCTTTAGAGTTTTGACGGAAGGTACGGCGCGAGAGTCTGTTGAAAATAAAAACGTGTTTCTCGCCTTCCTCTCGGTCATATTTTCATAATAATGATCTTGCAGCAGCCAGCGTCATCTCACAAGACCCTCCGGTACCGTGAATGTCATTTAAGTCACGTCTTGGTGAAAATTGATGATCACTAATTTTTAGGTCTATTTTTTTTAAAAAGCCTGGCTGGAGATGGACTGACACACCCCCCGCGGTCGACTGGTAGCTCGCGATCGACGTAATGGGCACCCCTGATCTAACACAATTTCCCAACTCATATGGAAACGGGGTTTCCATATGAGTTGGAATACGGTATTAGCTTTCACTGTTATGCTGATGACACCCAACTCTACATGCCCCCAAAGCTGACCAACACGCCGGATTGTAGTCAGTTGGAAGCGTGTCTTAATGAAATTAAACAATGGATGTCCGCTAACTTTTTGCAACTTAATGCCAAAAAAACGGAAATGCTGATTATCGGTCCTGCTAGACACCGACCTCTATTTAATAATACAACTTTAACATTTGACAACCAAATAATAAAACAAGGTGACTCTGTAAAAAATCTGGGTATTATCTTCGACCCAACTCTCTCCTTTGAGTCACACATTAAAAGCGTTACTAAAACGGCCTTCTTTCATCTCCGTAATATCGCAAAAATTCGCTCCATTTTGTCCACTAAAGACGCTGAGATCATTATCCATGCGTTTGTTACGTCTCGCCTCGATTACTGTAACGTATTATTTTCGGGTCTCCCCATGTCTAGCATTAAAAGATTACAGTTGGTACAAAATGCGGCTGCTAGACTTTTGACAAGAACAAGAAAGTTTGATCACATTACACCTGTACTGGCTCACCTGCACTGGCTTCCTGTGCACTTTAAGGTTTTACTACTTACGTATAAAATACTACACGGTCTAGCTCCAGCCTATCTTGCCGATTGTATTGTACCATATGTCCCGGCAAGAAATCTGCGTTCAAAAGACTCCGGCTTATTAGTGATTCCTAGAGCCCAAAAAAAGTCTGCGGGCTATAGAGCGTTTTCCGTTCGGGCTCCAGTACTCTGGAATGCCCTCCCGGTAACAGTTCGAGGTGCTACCTCAGTAGAAGCAAAAGTAAAACACATCTGTATACTCTAGCCTTTAAATAGACCTCCTTTTTAGACCAGTTGATCTGCCGCTTCTTTTCTTTCTCCTATGTCCCCCCCTCCCTTGTGGAGGGGGTCCGGTCCGATGACCATGGATGAAGTACTGGCTGTCCAGAGTCGAGACCCAGGATGGACCGCTCGTCGGTACCCAGGATGGACCGCTCGCCTGTATCGGTTGGGGACATCTCTACGCTGCTGATCCGCTTGAGATGGTTTCCTGTGGACGGGACTCTCGCTGCTGTCTTGGATCTGCTTGAACTGAACTCTCGCGGCTGTGTTGGAGCCACTATGGATTGAACTTTCACAGTATTATGTTAGACCCGCTCGACATCCATTGCTTTCGGTCCCCTAGAGGGCGGGGGGGTTGCCCACATCTGAGGTCCTCTCCAAGGTTTCTCATAGTCAGCATTGTCACTGGCGTCCCACTGGATGTGAATTCTCCCTGCCCACTGGGTGTGAGTTTTCCTTGCCCTTTTGTGGGTTCTTCCGAGGATGTTGTAGTCGTAATGATTTGTGCAGTCCTTTGAGACATTTGTGATTTGGGGCTATATAAATAAACATTGATTGATTGATACAGCAAAGTTGATATGCAATACAATGCCAGTCAATGCTGTCAAACACAATTAGGACTGCAGAAAAGATCTTTGATGTCCACCCCCCCCCTATCCAGCACTTATTCCTGTCCGGGGTCAGGAGCCGTCACACCCTGGTCAGAAACTGTTCAAACTCCTTCCTCCTGACTGACTCATGCTTTTGGCTTTTGCTCTGAAACTGCACCCTTATCAGCCTTGCACTTATTACTTATTAGTTCATCCTTAATATTTACTGCTTACGTGGAACAAAGACATTCCTTGTGTGGCCAATAAAGAGTTCTCTGGTCGTGATTGTGATGTGTAAGATGGATGACGGAGTGAATCTCTCACCTGGACAAGCAGTTGGCCTTGTAGTAGCGGAGCTGCTCAGCACGAGGTGTGTCGCTCAAGAAAGGAAGGGGACTTCTCCGCTGCGGAGGCAAGGTGAAAAGTTCATTAATATTCACGACTTCGCTGAAAAAAAAAAGCTCCTTCAAGCTTGTGAAATACTCACTGGACGTATCATTGGGTACACATGCACAGTCCAAACCAGTGTGAAACATTCAGTCAATCAATTTATTTATATAGCCCTAAATCGCAAGTGTCTCAAAGGGCTGCACAAGCCACAACGACATCCTCGGTTCAGATCCCAGGTCAGGGTAAGGAAAAACTCAACCCAGTGGGATGACAATGAGAAACTTTGGAGAGGACAGCAGATGTGGTATGTTAGATCCACTTTGAACTGGACGTTCACAATATTATGTTAGACCCACTATGGACTGGACTTTCACAATATTATGTTACACCCACTATGGACTGGACTTTGACAATATTATGTAGGATCCACTATGGACTGGACTTTAAGAATATTAAGCTAGATCCACTATGGACTGGACTTTCACAATATTATGTTAGATCCACTATGGACTGGACTCTGACTATTATGTTAGATCCACTATGGACTGGACTCTCACTATTAAGTTAGATACACTATGGACTGGACTTTCACAATATTATGTTAGATCCACTATGGACTGGACTTTCACAATATTATGTTAGACCCACTATGGACTGGACTTTCACAATATTATGTTAGACCCACTATGGACTGTACTCTCACTATTATGTTAGACCCACTATGGACTGGACTTTGACAATATTATGTAGGATCCACTATGGACTGGACTTTAACAATATTAGGCTAGATCCACTATGGACTGGATTTTCACAGTATTATGTTAGATCCACTATGGACTGGACTTTCACAATATTATGTTAGACCGACTATGGACTGGACTTTCACAATATTATGTTAGATCCACTATGGACTGGACTCTCACTATTATGTTAGAACCACTATGGACTGGACTTTGACAATATTATGTAGGATCCGCTATGGTCTGGACTTTAACAATATTAGGCTAGGTCCACTATGGACTGGATTTTCACAGTATTATGTTAAATCCACTATGGACTGGACTCTCACTATTATGTTAGACCCACTATGGACTGGACTTTGACAATATTATGTAGGATCCACTATGGACTGGACTTTAACAATATTAGGCTAGATCCACTATGGACTGGACTTTAAGAATATTAAGCTGGATCCACTATGGACTGGACTTTCACAATATTATGTTAGATCCACTATGGACTGGACTCTCACTATTATGTTAGATCCACTATGGACTGGACTCTCACTATTAAGTTAGATCCACTATGGGCTGGACTTTCACAATATTATGTTAGATCCACTTTGAACTGGACTTTCACAATATTATGTTAGATCCACTATGGACTGGACTTTCACAATATTATGTTAGACCCACTATGGACTGGACTTTCACACTATTATGTTAGATCCACTATGGACTGTACTCTCACTATTATGTTAGACCCACTATGGACTGGACTTTGACAATATTATGTAGGATCCACTATGGACTGGACTTTAACAATATTAGGCTAGATCCACTATGGACTGGATTTTCAAGGTATTATGTTAGATCCACTATGGACTGGACTTTCACAATATTATGTTAAATCTACTTTGGTCTGGACTTTCACTCTTATGTTAGACCCAATATGGACTGGACTTTCACAATATTATGTTAGATCCACTATGGACTGGACTTTCACAATATTATGTTAGACCCACTATGGACTGGACTTTCACACTATTATGTTAGATCCACTATGGACTGTACTCTCACTATTATGTTAGACCCACTATGGACTGGACTTTGACAATATTATGTAGGATCCACTATGGACTGGACTTTAACAATATTAGGCTAGATCCACTATGGACTGGATTTTCACAGTATTATGTTAGATCCACTATGGACTGGACTTTCACAATATTATGTTAGACCGACTATGGACTGGACTTTCACAATATTATGTTAGATCCACTATGGACTGGACTCTCACTATTATGTTAAAACCACTATGGACTGGACTTTGACAATATTATGTAGGATCCGCTATGGTCTGGACTTTAACAATATTAGGCTAGGTCCACTATGGACTGGATTTTCACAGTATTATGTTAAATCCACTATGGACTGGACTCTCACTATTATGTTAGACCCACTATGGACTGGACTTTGACAATATTATGTAGGATCCACTATGGACTGGACTTTAACAATATTAGGCTAGATCCACTATGGACTGGATTTTCACAGTATTATGTTAGATCCACTATGGACTGGACTTTCACAATATTATGTTGAATCCACTTTGGTCTGGACTTTCACTCTTATGTTAGACCCAC
>NC_084611.1:10095353-10127853 GCF_033978795.1 Nerophis ophidion | reverse complement strand
AATTAAAGTTTGAGCACTTTTTTTCGGCGGATGTTGCTAAGATTTGGGTAGTCCTGACTACGGATGGGTAAAGAATTCACCTGAAATCAAGCGGTGCCATAATTCACTAACTTTGTTGCATGGGACATCACGTCCGGCTCAAGCACTTGGCGAGTAAACAGCCGTATTTGTTGTGGACGGCCTCGAGGTAACGTTGCCAACAGAGCTCCACTTTTCAGGCTTTTTCAAACAGTTCAGTTTAATGGCAAAGACTACTTTCTGACCTCCAAATTTGGTAATATAACCTAAAATCCAATAGTTCAATTTAATGGCAAAGACTACTTATCCGAGGTCGGGTTGCGGGGGCAGCAGCCTAAGCAGGGAAGCCCAGACTTCCCTCCGCCAAGCCACTTCGTCCAGCTCCTCCCGGGGGATCCCGAGGCGTTCCCAGGCCAGCCGGGAGACATAGTCTTCCCAACGTGTCCTGGGTCTTCCCCGTGGCCTCCTACCGGTTGGACGTGCCCTAAACACCTCCCTAAGGAGGCATTTGGGTGGCATCCTGACCAGATGCCCGAACCACCTCATCTCGCTCTTCTCGACTACTTCCTGACCTCCAAATTTGGTAATACAACCTAAAATCCAATAGTTCAATTTAATGGCAAAGACTACTTCCTGACCTCCAAATTTTGTAATATAAACTAAAATCCAATAGTTCAATTTGATGGCAAAGTCTACTTCCTGACCTCCAAATTTGGTAATGAAACGTACAATCAAACAGCTCAATTTAATGGCAAAGACTACTTCCTGACCTCCAAATTTGGTAATATTACCTAAAATCCAATAGTTCAATTTAATGGCAAAGACTACTTCCTGACCTCCAAATTTGGTAATATAACCTAAAATCCAATAGTTCAATTTAATGGCAAAGACTACTTCCTGACCTCCAAATTTTGTAATATAACCTAAAATCCAATAGTTCAATTTAATGGCAAAGACTACTTCCTGACCTCCAAATTTGGTAATGAAACGTACAATCAAACAGCTCAATTTAATGGCAAAGACTACTTCCTGACCTCCAAATTTTGTAATATAACCTAAAATCCAATAGTTCAATTTGATGGCAAAGTCTACTTCCTGACCTCCAAATTTGGTAATGAAACGTACAATCAAACAGCTCAATTTAATGGCAAAGACTACTTCCTAACCTCCAAATTTTGTAATATAACCTAAAATCCAATAGTTTAATTTAATGGCAAAGACTACTTCCTGACCTCCAAATTTTGTAATATAACCTAAAATCCAATAGTTCAATTTAATGGCAAAGACTACTTCCTTACCTCCAAATTTTGTAATATAACCTAAAATCCAATAGTTCAATTTAATGGCAAAGACTACTTCCTGACCTCCAAATTTGGTAATGTAACCTAAAATCCAATAGTTCAATTTAATGGCAAAGACTACTTCCTGACCTCCAAATTTGGTAATGTAACCTAAAATCCAATAGTTTAATTTAATGGCAAAGACTACTTCCTGACCTCCAAATTTTGTAATATAACCTAAAATCCAATAGTTCAATTTAATGGCAAAGACTACTTCCTTACCTCCAAATTTTGTAATATAACCTAAAATCCAATAGTTCAATTTAATGGCAAAGACTACTTCCTGACCTCCAAATTTGGTAATGTAACCTAAAATCCAATAGTTCAATTTAATGGCAAAGACTACTTCCTGACCTCCAAATTTGGTAATGAAACATACAATCAAACAGCTCAA
This sequence comes from Nerophis ophidion, assembly GCF_033978795.1. Taxonomy (NCBI): domain Eukaryota; kingdom Metazoa; phylum Chordata; class Actinopteri; order Syngnathiformes; family Syngnathidae; genus Nerophis; species Nerophis ophidion. The sequence goes on along the minus strand of NC_084611.1, from coordinate 10,126,101 downwards.
TTTAATGGCAAAGACTACTTCCTGACCTCCAAATTTTGTAATATAACCTAAAATCCAATAGTTCAATTTAATGGCAAAGACTACTTCCTGACCTCCAAATTTTGTAATATAACCTAAAATCCAATAGTTCAATTTAATGGCAAAGACTACTTCCTTACCTCCAAATTTTGTAATATAACCTAAAATCCAATAGTTCAATTTAATGGCAAAGACTACTTCCTGACCTCCAAATTTGGTAATATAACCTAAAATCCAATAGTTCAATTTAATGGCAAAGACTACTTCCTGACCTCCAAATTTTGTAATATAACCTAAAATCCAATAGTTCAATTTAATGGCAAAGACTACTTCCTAACCTCCAAATTTTGTAATATAACCTAAAATCCAATAGTTCAATTTAATGGCAAAGACTACTTCCTGACCTCCAAATTTTGTAATATAACCTAAAATCCAATAGTTCAATTTAATGGCAAAGACTACTTCCTTACCTCCAAATTTTGTAATATAACCTAAAATCCAATAGTTCAATTTAATGGCAAAGACTACTTCCTGACCTCCAAATTTGGTAATATAACCTAAAATCCAATAGTTCAATTTAATGGCAAAGACTACTTCCTGACCTCCAAATTTTGTAATATAACCTAAAATCCAATAGTTCAATTTAATGGCAAAGACTACTTCCTAACCTCCAAATTTTGTAATATAACCTAAAATCCAATAGTTCAATTTAATGGCAAAGACTACTTCCTGACCTCCAAATTTGGTAATATAACCTAAAATCCAATAGTTCAATTTAATGGCAAAGACTACTTCCTGACCTCCAAATTTGGTAATGAAACATACAATCAAACAGCTCAATTTAATGGCAAAGACTACTTCTTGACCTCCAAATTTTGTAATATAACCTAAAATCCAATAGTTCAATTTAATGGCAAAGACTACTTCCTGACCTCCAAATTTTGTAATATAACCTAAAATCCAATAGTTCAATTTAATGGCAAAGACTACTTCCTGACCTCCAAATTTTGTAATATAACCTAAAATTCAATAGTTCAATTTAATGGCAAAGACTACTTCCTGACCTCCAAGTTTGGTAATGAAACGTACAATCAAACAGCTCAATTTAATGGCAAAGACTACTTCCTGACCTCCAAATTTGGTAATATAACCTAAAATCCAATAGTTCAATTTAATGGCAAAAACTACTTCCTGACCTAAAAATTTGGTAATGAAACGTACAATCAAACAGCTCAATTTAATGGCAAAGACTACTTCCTAACCTCCAAATTTTGTAATATAACCTAAAATCCAATAGTTCAATTTAATGGCAAAGACTACTTCCTGACCTCCAAATTTTGTAATATAACCTAAAATCCAATAGTTCAATTTAATGGCAAAGACTACTTCCTGACCTCCAAATTTGGTAATGTAACCTAAAATCCAATAGTTTAATTTAATGGCAAAGACTACTTCCTGACCTCCAAATTTTGTAATATAACCTAAAATCCAATAGTTCAATTTAATGGCAAAGACTACTTCCTAACCTCCAAATTTTGTAATATAACCTAAAATCCAATAGTTCAATTTAATGGCAAAGACTACTTCCTGACCTCCAAATTTTGTAATATAACCTAAAATCCAATAGTTCAATTTAATGGCAAAGACTACTTCCTGACCTCCAAATTTGGTAATGTAACCTAAAATCCAATAGTTTAATTTAATGGCAAAGACTACTTCCTGACCTCCAAATTTTGTAATATAACCTAAAATCCAATAGTTCAATTTAATGGCAAAGACTACTTCCTGACCTCCAAATTTTGTTATATAACCTAAAATCCAATAGTTCAACTTAATGGCAAAAACTACTTCCTGACCTCCAAATTTGGTAATGAAACTTACTATCAAACAGCTCAACTTAATAGCAAAGACTACTTCCTGACCTTCAGATTTGGTCATGAAACGTACACTCAAACAGCTCAACTTAATGGCAAAGACTACTTCCTGACCTCCAAATTTAGTAATAAAACCTACAGTCAAACGGCTCAATTTAGTTGCAAAGACTAATTCCTGACCTCCAAGTTTGGTAATGAAACCTACAATCTAACAGCTCAATTTAATGGCAAAGACTACTTCCTGACCTCCAAATTTTGTAATATAACCTAAAATCCAATAGTTCAATTTGATGGCAAAGTCTACTTCCTGACCTCCAAATTTGGTAATATAACCTAAAATCCAATAGTTCAATTTAATGGCAAAGACTACTTCCTGACCTCCAAATTTGGTAATGTAACCTAAAATCCAATAGTTTAATTTAATGGCAAAGACTACTTCCTGACCTCCAAATTTTGTAATATAACCTAAAATCCAATAGTTCAATTTGATGGCAAAGTCTACTTCCTGACCTCCAAATTTTGTAATATAACCTAAAATCCAATAGTTCAATTTAATGGCAAAGACTACTTCCTTACCTCCAAATTTTGTAATATAACCTAAAATCCAATAGTTCAATTTAATGGCAAAGACTACTTCCTGACCTCCAAATTTGGTAATATAACCTAAAATCCAATAGTTCAATTTAATGGCAAAGACTACTTCCTGACCTCCAAATTTTGTAATATAACCTAAAATCCAATAGTTCAATTTGATGGCAAAGTCTACTTCCTGACCTCCAAATTTGGTAATGAAACGTACAATCAAACAGCTCAATTTAATGGCAAAGACTACTTCCTAACCTCCAAATTTTGTAATATAACCTAAAATCCAATAGTTTAATTTAATGGCAAAGACTACTTCCTGACCTCCAAATTTTGTAATACAACCTAAAATCCAATAGTTCAATTTAATGGCAAAGACTACTTCCTGACCTCCAAATTTGGTAATGAAACATACAATCAAACAGCTCAATTTAATGGCAAAGACTACTTCCTGACCTCCAAATTTGGTAATATAACCAAAAATCCAATAGTTCAATTTAATGGCAAAGACTACTTCCTGACCTCCAAATTTTGTAATATAACCTAAAATCCAATAGTTCAATTTAATGGCAGACTACTTCCTGACCTCCAAATTTGGTAATGAAACGTACAATCAAACAGCTCAATTTAATGGCAAAGACTACTTACTGACCTCCAAATTTGGTAATATAACCTAAAATCCAATAGTTCAATTTAATGGCAAAGACTACTTCCTGACCTCCAAATTTTGTAATATAACCTAAAATCCAATAGTTCAATTTAATGGCAGACTACTTCCTGACCTCCAAATTTGGTAATGAAACGTACAATCAAAAAGCTCAATTTAATGGCAAAGACTACTTCCTGACCTCCAAATTTTGTAATATAACCTAAAATCCAATAGTTCAATTTGATGGCAAAGTCTACTTCCTAACCTCCAAATTTGGTAATGAAACGTACAATCAAACAGCTCAATTTAATGGCAAAGACTACTTCCTGACCTCCAAATTTGGTAATATAACCTAAAATCCAATAGTTCAATTTAATGGCAAAGACTACTTCCTGACCTCCAAATTTTGTAATATAACCTAAAATCCAATAGTTCAATTTAATGGCAGACTACTTCCTGACCTCCAAATTTGGTAATGAAACGTACAATCAAACAGCTCAATTTAATGGCAAAGACTACTTCCTGACCTCCAAATTTTGTAATATAACCTAAAATCCAATAGTTCAATTTGATGGCAAAGTCTACTTCCTGACCTCCAAATTTGGTAATGAAACGTACAATCAAACAGCTCAATTTAATGGCAAAGACTACTTCCTAACCTCCAAATTTTGTAATATAACCTAAAATCCAATAGTTCAATTTAATGGCAAAGACTACTTCCTGACCTCCAAATTTTGTAATATAACCTAAAATCCAATAGTTCAATTTAATGGCAAAGACTACTTCCTGACCTCCAAATTTGGTAATGTAACCTAAAATCCAATAGTTTAATTTAATGGCAAAGACTACTTCCTGACCTCCAAATTTTGTAATATAACCTAAAATCCAATAGTTCAATTTAATGGCAAAGACTACTTCCTGACCTCCAAATTTGGTAATATAACCTAAAATCCAATAGTTCAATTTAATGGCAAAGACTACTTCCTGACCTCCAAATTTGGTAATGTAACCTAAAATCCAATAGTTTAATTTAATGGCAAAGACTACTTCCTGACCTCCAAATTTGGTAATGAAACCTAAAATCCAATAGTTTAATTTAATGGCAAAGACTACTTCCTGACCTCCAAATTTTGTAATATAACCTAAAATCCAATAGTTCAATTTAATGGCAAAGACTACTTCCTGACCTCCAAATTTGGTAATATAACCTAAAATCCAATAGTTCAATTTAATGGCAAAGACTACTTTCTGACCTCCAAATTTGGTAATGTAACCTAAAATCCAATAGTTCAATTTAATGGCAAAGACTACTTCCTGACCTCCAAATTTGGTAATGAAACATACAATCAAACAGCTCAATTTAATGGCAAAGACTACTTCCTGACCTCCAAATTTTGTAATACAACCTAAAATCCAATAGTTCAATTTAATGGCAAAGACTACTTCCTGACCTCCAAATTTTGTAATATAACCTAAAATTCAATAGTTCAATTTAATGGCAAAGACTACTTCCTGACCTCCAAGTTTGGTAATGAAACGTACAATCAAACAGCTCAATTTAATGGCAAAGACTACTTCCTGACCTCCAAATTGTGTAATATAACCTAAAATCCAATAGTTCAATTTAATGGCAAAGACTACTTCCTGACCTCCAAATTTGGTAATGTAACCTAAAATCCAATAGTTTAATTTAATGGCAAAGACTACTTCCTGACCTCCAAATTTTGTAATATAACCTAAAATCCAATAGTTCAATTTAATGGCAAAGACTACTTCCTGACCTCCAAATTTTGTAATATAATCTAAAATTCAATAGTTCAATTTAATGGCAAAGACTACTTCTTGACCTCCAAATTTGGTAATGTAACCTAAAATCCAATAGTTTAATTTAATGGCAAAGACTACTTCCTGACCTCCAAATTTTGTAATGTAACCTAAAATCCAATAGTTCAATTTAATGGCAAAGACTACTTCCTGACCTCCAAATTTTGTAATATAACCTAAAATCCAATAGTTCAATTTGATGGCAAAGTCTACTTCCTGACCTCCAAATTTGGTAATGAAACGTACAATCAAACAGCTCAATTTAATGGCAAAGACTACTTCCTAACCTCCAAATTTTGTAATATAACCTAAAATCCAATAGTTCAATTTAATGGCAAAGACTACTTCCTGACCTCCAAATTTGGTAATATAACCTAAAATCCAATAGTTCAATTTAATGGCAAAGACTACTTCCTGACCTCCAAATTTGGTAATGTAACCTAAAATCCAATAGTTCAATTTAATGGCAAAGACTACTTCCTGACCTCCAAATTTGGTAATGAAACATACAATCAAACAGCTCAATTTAATGGCAAAGACTACTTCCTGACCTCCAAATTTTGTAATATAACCTAAAATCCAATAGTTCAATTTAATGGCAAAGACTACTTCCTGACCTCCAAATTTTGTAATATAACCTAAAATCCAATAGTTCAATTTAATGGCAAAGACTACTTCCTGATCTCCAAGTTTGGCTATGAAACCTCCAATCACACAGCTCAACTTAATGGCAAAAACTACTTCCTGACCTCCAAATTTGGTAATGAAACTTACTATCAAACAGCTCAACTTAATGGCAAAGACTACTTCCTGACCTTCAGATTTGGTCATGAAACGTACACTCAAACAGCTCAACTTACTGGCAAAGACTACTTCCTGACCTCCAAATTTAGTAATAAAACCTACAGTCAAATGGCTCAATTTAGTTGCAAAGACTAATTCCTGACCTCCAAGTTTGGTAATGAAACCTACAATCTAGCAGCTCAATTTAATGGCAAAGACTACTTCCTGACTATGGCAACATACTGAGGACAAACTGGAGTAAATAGATACTCGCAAATGAGACTCAGAAGAGTACGAAAACAAGATGTAACAACGAGACGATGAGACAAGGAAGGAGTGGAAGATTTTACATGTAAACAAACTGTTGCATCACAGTCCACACTGTGGTGAGTTCAAGTGCCGCGAAAATTAGTAGGACAAAAAGATGTTCACCAAATACTCATATTATAACATATTAAACAGTGGTCTTTCTAACAATTGGCAAGGTTTGTGTCATGATTATCCTCAAACAAAAAACATACTAAAACCAAAAAATATTTTTTCCCCCCAGTTTTTTCCATTTTCAATCATTTTTAAAAAATGCTCCAGGGAGCCACTAGGGCGGCGCTGAAGAGCTGACTCCCGTTTTAAACCAAGTGTTTGTTTTTTTTGTGCGGTACTTATTTGATGTTTTTTACTTACCATGACGGGGAAGATGATGGCGGCCACGGTGGACTTGAGGATCCAGAGCAGGGCCAAGCAGAGCACCTGGATGAAGGTGAACAGGTGCACCTTCCTCAGGGGAACGTGGCGCAGGTAAATCAAGTCGGGCTGATGTTTGGCCGGCATCAGCAGCAGCTTGAGGCGGTCCATGAACTACGCACACAAACACACACACACTGGTTATCATTTGGAGTGGGGACCAAGTGTTTGTTCAGGACTTGTGGGGACCACCCTTTCTACAGGTTATGGAGGCATAAAAAAATAGGTAAAATGACCACTGCCCAGTTAGCTCATACATGTCTTTAAATCTCTGGATTGATGAAGTATTGTGCTGATCAGTATTATTGGGGACCCTGGGGAAAAAGAGTTAATACGGCTTATGGGGACCAAATTTAAATAATTTTGCATCATTCACACACATTTGTTCGTAACTACTGAGGACCTTTTAAAAAAAAAGTTAAAATTAAATATGACATGATCCTCAGAATACAGAACTACAGCTGTCCTCTTATAAGACAGGTGGAAGTGATTAACTATACACGGAAGAAGTGTGAGCAGAGCAGCCAGTGCAGTACCAGCTACAGCCCGATGAAGGGGGCTGCTGTGCAAAAGCCTCACACTCAAACTAACCAGTAAACATGTTTTATGGGCCGAGGTTTAAAAATCACTTGGGCATCTGCAGAATGGATCGGACTATCATTTTAAAAGGTTTCCCTTTAGGGCACCTGTTTTTTTTTTCCGGTCCCCATACCGTCAGAAATCCCCTAGAGGTGTGTAAACAGAGCGATGTCCCCATTAAGTCAGCATTGCCAGAAAACACACACACACACACTGGTTATCATTTGCAATGGGGACCAAGTGTTTGATCAGGACTTGTGGGGACCACCATTTTTACAGGTTGTGGAGGCATAAAAAAAAGGTAAAATGACCACTTCCCAGTTTGCTCATACACGTCTTTAAATTTCTGGATTGATGAAGTAATGTGCTGATCATTCTTACTGGGGACCCTGGGGAAAAAGAGTTAGTACGGCTCATGGGGACCAAATTTAAATATGTTTGCATAATTCACACACATTTGTTCGTGACTACTGAGGACCATTTAAAAAAAAAAGTTCAAATTAAATATGACATGATCCTCAGAATACAGAACTACAGCTGTCCTCTTATAGGACAGGTGGAAGTGATTAACTATACACGGAAGAAGTGTGAGCAGAGCAGCCAGTGCAGTACCAGCTACAGCCCGATGAAGGGGGCTGCTGTGCAAAAGCCTCACACTCAAACTAACCAGTAAACATGTTTTATGGGCCGAGGTTTAAAAATCACTTGGGCATCTGCAGAATGGATCGGACTATCATTTTAAAAGGTTTCCCTTTAGGGCACCTGTTTTTTTTTTCCGGTCCCCATACCGTCAGAAATCCCCTAGAGGTGTGTAAACAGAGCGATGTCCCCATTAAGTCAGCATTGCCAGAAAACACACACACACACACTGGTTATCATTTGCAATGGGGACCAAGTGTTTGATCAGGACTTGTGGGGACCACCCTTTTTACAGGTTGTGGAGGCATAAAAAAAATAGGTAAAATGACCACTGCCCAGTTTGCTCATACACGTCTTTAAATTTCTGGATTAATGAAGTAATTTGCTGATCATTCTTACTGGGGACCCTGGGGAAAAAGAGTTAGTACGGCTCATGGGGACCAAATTTAAATATGTTTGCATAATTCACACACATTTGTTCGTGACTACTGAGGACCATTTAAAAAAAAAAGTTCAAATTAAATATGACATGATCCTCAGAATACACAACTACAGCTGTCCTCTTATAGGACAGGTGGAAGTGATTAACTCTGCACGGAAGAAGTGTGAGCAGAGCAGCCAGTGCAGTACCAGCTACGGCCCGATGAGGGGGCTGCTGTGCAAATGTCTCACACTCACACTAACCAGTAAACATGTTTTATGGGCCGAGGCTTAAAAATCACTTGGGCATCTGCAGAATGGATTGGACTATCATTTAAAAAGGTTTCCCTTTAGGGCACCTGTTTTTTTTTTCCGGTCCCCATACCGTCAGAAATCCCCTAAAGGTGTGTAAACAGAGCGATGTCCCCATTAAGTCAGCATTGCGAGAACACACACACACACACACACACACACACACACACACACACACAGGTTATCAATTGGAGTGGGGACCAAGTGTTTGATCAGGACTTGTGGGGACCACCCTTTCTACAGGTTGTGGAGACATAAAAAATGTAGGTAAAACATGTTTTATGGGCCGAGGCTTAAAAATAACTTAAAAATCTGCAGAATGGATCGGACTATCATTTAAAAAGGTTTCTTCAGAATGGATCTGACTATCATTTAAAAATGTTTCGTTTTAGGGGACCTGTTTTTTTTCCGGTCCCCATACCGTCAGAAATCCCCTAAAGGTGTGTAAACAGAGCGATGTCCCCATTAAGTCAGCATTGCGAGAACACACACACACACACACACACACACACACACACACACAGGTTATCAATTGGAGTGGGGACCAAGTGTTTGATCAGGACTTGTGGGGACCACCCTTTCTACAGGTTGTGGAGACATAAAAAATGTAGGTAAAACATGTTTTATGGGCCGAGGCTTAAAAATAACTTAAAAATCTGCAGAATGGATCGGACTATCATTTAAAAAGGTTTCTTCAGAATGGATCTGACTATCATTTAAAAATGTTTCCTTTTAGGGGACCTGTTTTTTTCCGGTCCCCATACCGTCAGAAATCCCCTAAAGGTGTGTAAACAGAGCGATGTCCCCATTAAGTCAGCATTGCGAGAACACACACACACACACACACACACACAGGTTATCAATTGGAGTGGGGACCAAGTGTTTGATCAGGACTTGTGGGGACCACCCTTTCTACAGGTTGTGGAGACATAAAAAATGTAGGTAAAACATGTTTTATGGGCCGAGGCTTAAAAATAACGTAAAAATCTGCAGAATGGATCGGACTATCATTTAAAAAGGTTTCTTCAGAATGGATCTGACTATCATTTAAAAATGTTTCCTTTTAGGGGACCTGTTTTTTTTCCGGTCCCCATACCGTCAGAAATCCCCTAAAGGTGTGTAAACAGAGCGATGTCCCCATTAAGTCAGCATTGCGAGAACACACACAATGAGATTGATTTATCAAGATAGGATATTGTTTGCATACATTTGCACACATTCGCATACATTTGCATACATTTGCATACATTTGCATACATTTGCATATGTTTAAAGCCTACCTGCACTCCATTGAGAGAGGCCACACCCATGTACAGGAAGACTCCATACAGCACAGGCATAGGGATGAACTAAAATACAGTAAGAAAAAGGAATTTACGGAAAACCAAACATTATTATTTTTATTACTATTATTGCATATGTTAGATAAGTTTCCCCTTGAATATTTTTTATATTGATTACATTTTTTTTGTCTTGTTTAATAGATGTCATCAGTGTTTGGACCTGACACTTCACCCTTGCTCCTGATGGGTGGCGGTTAGGGCCTGGCATGGCAGCTCCCGCCATCAGTGTGTGAATGTATGTGTGAATAAGTGAATGTGGAATTGTGTCAAAGCGCTTTGAGTACCTTGAAGGTAGAAAAGCGCTATACAAGTATTGACCCATTTACCATTTATTATGTAGTGCAATGCTATTTTACAGTATGTTGTATATGATATATTAGAGATAGGCTCCAGCACCCCCCGTAACCCCGAACGGGACAAGTGGTCACCAGAGCATAATGACACTGTACAGGGGTACAGATGTAAACGTTTATCCTCACTGAGCCAAATTGAATTTTGTCTCTGTTTTTATTCCTTGCTTCTTGTCTTGTTTAATAGATGTCATCAGTGTTTGAACCTGACTGTCACGACTGTTGTGTCCTTGAGCGAGACACTTCACACTTGCTCCTGATGGGTGGCGGTTAGGGCTTTTCATGGCAGCTCCTGCTATCAGTGTGTGAATGTGTGTGTGAATGGGTGAATGTGGATATAGTGTCAGAGCGCTTTGAGTACCTTGAAGGTAGAAAAGCGCTATACAAGTATTAACCCATATACAATTTGTTATGTTGTGCAATGCTAGTTTACAGTATGTTATATATGATATAGTAGAGATAGGCTCCAGCACGCCCCAAAACCCTGAATGGGACAAGCGGTAGAAAATGGATGGATGGATGGCATACAATCTTTCACCAGAGCATAATGACACTGTACAGGGGTACAGATGTACACGTTTCTCCTCACTCAGCTAAATTGAATTCTGTCTCTGTTTAATTCCTTGCTTGTGGTCTTGTTTAATAGATGTCATCAGTGTTTGAACCTGACTGTCACGACTGTTGTGTCCTTGAGCGAGACACTTCACACTTGCTCCTGATGGGTGGCGGTTAGGGCTTTGCATGGCAGCTCCTGCTATCAGTGTGTGAATGTGTGTGTGAATGGGTGAATGTGGATATAGTGTCAGAGCGCTTTGAGTACCTTGAAGGTAGAAAAGCGCTATACAAGTATTAACCCATATACAATTTGTTATGTTGTGCAATGCTAGTTTACAGTATGTTATATATGATATAGTAGAGATAGGCTCCAGCACGCCCCAAAACCCTGAATGGGACAAGCGGTAGAAAATGGATGGCATACAATTTTTCACCAGAGCATAATGACACTGTACAGGGGTACGGATGTACACGTTTCTCCTCACTCAGCTAAATTGAATTCTGTCTCTGTTTAATTCCTTGCTTCTGGTCTTGTTTAATAGATGTCATCAGTGTTTGAACCGGACAGTCACGTCCGTTGTGTCCTTGAGCGAGACACTTCAAGCTTGCTCCTGATGGCTGGCAGTTAGGGCCTTGCATGGCAGCTCCTGCTATCCGTGTGTGAATGAGTGAATGTGTGTGTGACAGGGTGAATGTGAAAATTGTGTCAAAGCGCTTTGAGTACCTTGAAGGTAGAAAAGCACTATACAAATATAAATAACCCATTGACAATTTGTTATGTTGTGCAATGCTATTTTACAGCATGTTATGATGTGTTATGTTACATTACGACATATAAATATAGTATATACACAATAACATTTTGGGGGATATAGGATCCAGTATTAAATTACAATAGATAATGTGTTATTATAATTATTGATGAAATAAACCTAAACGTGGGACTTATTTGAGAGTCCACACGAGTTTGTACATTAAGCACATGACCTAATAGCTTCCTGAGATTAAAGTTGAACTGTTAATGCATGAATTGATTAACGTGGACCCCGACTTAAACAAGTTGCAAAACTTATTGGGGTGTTACCATTTAGTGGTCAATTGTACGGAATATGAGCTGTACTCTGCAATCTACTAATAAAAGTTTCAATCAATCAAGCAATCATTTTTACCTTCAAAATTGGCGCCATGAAGACGGACAGTCCGGTGAGCATGAACACACACACACCCGTCACCCTCTGCTCTCTGCAATAACACACACACACTTCATTTGAAGACAGTCAATAAAACTTACAGTATGTATCAAAAATGATGGTTATAGTACACATTTGGGTTATTTTATTGAGCAGTTCATACTTGGTGTAGCACGTGGTGGAAAGTTGATGTTTGTGTTAGTTCAGCTTGCAGCTGTCCCAACCAACATGCTGCCAAACGTGTGTGACACCCAGGAGGAAAAACACCTCAAATGGAAGGAAAACATGTTTTTGATGCAGACTTTTCATCTACTAAAAGGCAGATTTAAATGGATAAATAATGGTGGTTCTTCTCCATAAGAAGGGGGAACCGGAGGGTTGTGTTCCAACTATCGTGGGATCACACTCTTCGGCCTTCCCGGTAAGGTCTATTCAGATGTGCTGGAGAGGAGGCTACGCCGGATAGTTGAACCTCGGATATAGGAGGAACTGTGTGGTTTTCGTCCTGGTCTTGGAACTCTCAGCAGGGTCCTTGAGGGTGCATAGGAGTTTGCCCAACCAGTCTACATGGAGAAGGCATTCGACCGTGTCCCTCGGAAAGTCCTGTGGGGAGTGGTCAGAGAGTATGGGGTATCGGACTGTCTGATTGTGCCAGTCTAGTCCCTACATGATCAGTGTCAGAGCTTGGTCCGCATAGCCGGCAGTAAGTCGGACACGTTTCCAGTGAGGATTGGATTCCGCCAAGGATTGGCAGACCGGGGTGGTAGTCCCTCTCTTTAAGAAGGGGGACCGGAGGGTGTGTTCCAACTATCGTGGGATCACACTCCTCAGCCTTCCCGGTAAGGTTTATTCAGGTGTACTGGAGAGGAGGCTACGCCGGATAGTCGGAACCTCGGATTCAAGAGGAACAGTGTGGTTTTCGTCCTGGTCTTGGAACTCTCGGCAGGGTCCTTGAGGGTGCATGGGAGTTTGCCCAACCCAGTCTACATGGAGAAGGCATTCGACCGTGTCCCTCGGAAAGTCCTGTGGGGAGTGCTCAGAGAGTATGGGGTATCGGACTGTTTGATTGTGCCAGTCTAGTCCCTCCATGATCAGTGTCAGAGCTTGGTCCGCATAGCCGGCAGTAAGTCGGACACGTTTCCAGTGAGGATTGGATTCCGCCAAGGATTGGCAGACCGGGGTGGTAGTCCCTCTCTTTAAGAAGGGGGACCGGAGGGTGTGTTCCAACTATCGTGGGATCACACTCCTCAGCCTTCCCGGTAAGGTTTATTCAGGTGTGCTGGAGAGGAGGCTACGCCGGATAGTTGAACCTCGGATTTAGGAGGAACTGTGTGGTTTTCGTCCTGGTCTTGGAACTCTCAGCAGGGTCCTTGAGGGTGCATGGGAGTTTGCCCAACCCAGTCTACATGGAGAAGGCATTCGACCGTGTCCCTCGGAAAGTCCTGTGGGGAGTGCTCAGAGAGTATGGGGTATCGGACTGTTTGATTGTGCCGGTCTAGTCCCTCCATGATCAGTGTCAGAGCTTGGTCCGCATAGCCGGCAGTAAGTCGGACACGTTTCCAGTGAGGATTGGATTCCGCCAAGGATTGGCAGACCGGGGTGGTAGTCCCTCTCTTTAAGAAGGTGAACTGGAGGGTGTGTTCCAACTATCGTGGGATCACACTCCTCAGCATTCCCGGTAAGGTCTATTCAGGTGTACTGGAGAGGAGGCTTCACCGGATAGTCGAACCTCAGATTCAGGAGGAACAGTGTGGTTTTCGTCCTGGTCTTGGAACTCTCAGCAGGGTCCTTGAGGGTGCATGGGAGTTTGCCCAACCCAGTCTACATGGAGAAGGCATTCGACCGTGTCGCTCGGAAAGCCCTGTGGGGAGTGCTCAGAGAGTATGGGGTATCGGACTGTCTGATTGTGCCGGTCTAGTCCCTATATGATCAGTGTCAGAGCTTGGTCCGCATAGCCGGCAGTAAGTCGGACACGTTTCCAGTGAGGATTGGATTCCGCCAAGGATTGGCAGACCGGGGTGGTAGTCCCTCTCTTTAAGAAGGGGGACCGGAGGGTGTGTTCCAACTATCGTGGGATCACACTCCTCAGCCTTCCCGGTACGGTTTATTCAGGTGTACTGGAGAGGAGGCTACGCCGGATAGTCGAACCTCGGATTCAGGAGGAACAGTGTGGTTTTCGTCCTGGTCGTGGAACTGTGGACCAGCTCTATACTCTCGGCAGGGTTCTTGAGGGTGCATGGGAGTTTGCCCAACCAGTCTACATGTGCTTTGTGGACTTGGAGAAGGCATTCGACCGTGTCCCTCGGGAAGTCCTGTGGGGAGTGCTCAGAGAGTATGGGGTATCGGACTGTCTTATTGTGGCGGTCCGCTCCCTGTACGATCAGTGCCAGAGCTTGGTCCGCATTGCCGGCAGTAAGTCGAACACATTTCCAGTGAGGGTTGGACTCCGTCAAGGCTGTCCTTAGTCACCGATTCTGTTCATAACTTTTATGGGCAGAATTTCTGGGCGCAGTCAAGGCGTTGGTGGCTTCAGGATTAGGTCTCTGCTTTTTACAGATGATGTGGTCCTGATGGCTTCACCTGGCCTAGGATCTTCAGCTCTCACTGGATCGGTTTGCAGCCGAGTGTGAAGCGACTGGGATGAGAATCAGCACCTCCAGGTCCGTGTGCAGGGTGGAGTGCCATCCCCAGGTTGGGGAGGAGATCTTTCCCCAAGTGGAGGAGTTCAAGTACATCGGAGTCTTGTTCCCGAGTGAGGGAAGAGTGGATCGTGAGATCGACAGGAGGATCGGTGCGGCGTCTCGGACGCTGTATCGATCCGTTGTGGTGAAGAAGGAGCTGAGCCGGAAGGCACAGCTCTCAATTTACCGGTCAATCTAAGTTCCCATCCTCACCTATGGTCATGAGCTTTGGGTTATGACCGAAAGGATAAGATCACGGGTACAAGCGGTCGAAATTAGTTTCCTCTCCCTTAGAGATAGAGTTAGAAGCTCTGTCATCCGGGAGGAACTCAAAGTAAAGGCGCTGCTTCTCCACATGGAGAAGAGCCAGAGGAGGTGGTTCGGTTAGGATGCCAGCTGAATGCTTCCCTAGGGAGGTGTTTGGAGCACCTCCAACCGGTAGGAGGCCACGGGGAAGACCCAGGACACATTGGGAAGACTATGTCTCCCGGCTGGTCTGGGAACGCCTCGGGATCCCCCGGGAAGAGCTGGACGAAGTGGCTGGGGAGAGGGAAGTCCTGGCCTCCCTGCTTAGGCTTCTAAGCATGGAGACCCCAAAAATGTACTGTGGGACCCCATTTTCATGACTTGATGGGGTCCCTGTGACCCCGTTTCGAAAATTCCTAGCGCCAGCACTGCCTGCGGGTCGGTTCTAATACTAATGAAATATCATCATGTCGATGATCATTCAGGGCCTTGACTTTGACACATTATATGCTACGCTACGCTACTTAATGTTATGCTAGCTTATGCTGTGTTATGCAATTTAATGTAATCTTGTGCTATGCTATCGAGAGGTGTGAATTATCGATCCAATTCGGATTCCTGGAGTGACGATTCGATTCAGAATTGATTCTCGATTCAATTCTCGCAACGTATTTGTGGAGGTTGGCGCTTGTAAGGATCGGCCTTGAAGACTGCGGCAGGTGAGTAGATTGCCCAGCTGGGATTTGTCACCCTTATTAGCAGCAGCCGGGGCCGAGACACGGAGTTGGGAGTTGGAGCAGAGCGCACACAGAGACCAGAGACACGCCAGACTGAAAAGGTTTTAAGTATATATTGCTGAAAATTTAACAAGACTTATGTATGGCAATTAAAGACTGGCTCGAACCTGTAGACCGGACTCACGAAAAATCCACCGGACTCGGGAGAACCCACCCACTGTAGGGAGACTCCCACTGTATTATTTGGTTAACTAATTATGATGAAACTTTTTTTTAAACGAGTTAGAAAATGTTCTGTTAGAATGGAGATGGCTTAAACATGTATTTTTAAAAATAGATCTATTTTTTTCTATTTTTCAATTTTTTTTTTGCAATCAAATTTTTAAAATGAAGGGATTTAGACTGTAGATGAATAATAATTATAATTCGGATTTGAACGCATTTTTTGTGCACCCCTAATGAGATACTATAGGCTATCTGATGTCATGCTAGACCTCCCAGACTGTGGACCAGCCAGGACACCTCTGTTAGCGCGAGCTTCAGTGCTCATTAACAAGCTATTAGTCCATGGCCCGTATGTTACATACTGTTGCTTTAATTCAGTTTGATGACAAATGTCTTACATACAGTTGCTTTAAATTCAGTTGATGACACATGTGTTACATATTGTTGCTTTAATTCAGTTTAATGACACATGTCTTACATACTGTTGCTTTAAATTCTGTTGATGACACATGTGTTACTGCGATGAGGTGCCGACTTGTCCAGGGTGTACCCTGCCTTCCGCCCGATTGTAGCTGAGATAGGCGCCAGCGTCCCCCGCGACCCCGAAAGGGAATAAGCGGTAGAAAATGGATGGATGGATGGATGGACACATGTGTTACATATTGCTGCTTTAAATTCAGTTGATGACACATGTGTTACATATTGCTGCTTTAAATTCTGTTGATGACACATGTGTTACTGCGATGAGGTGGCGACTTGTCCAGGGTGTACCCTGCCTTCCGCCCGATTGTAGCTGAGATAGGCGCCAGCGCCCGCCGCGACCCCGAAAGGGAATAAGCGGTAGAAATGGATGGATGGACACATGTGTTACATATTGCTGCTTTAAATTCAGTTGATGACACATGTGTTACATATTGCTGCTTTAAATTCAGTTGATGACACATGTGTTACATATTGCTGCTTTAAATTCAGTTGATGACACATGTGTTACATATTGCTGCTTTAAATTCTGTTGATGACACGTGTTACTGCGATGAGGTGGCGACTTGTCCAGGGTGTACCCTGCCTTCCGCCCGATTGTAGCTGAGATAGGCGCCAGCGCCCGCCGCGACCCCGAAAGGGAATAAGCGGTAGAAAATGGATGGATGGATGGATGGACACATGTGTTACATATTGCTGCTTTAAATGCAGTTGATGACACATGTCTTACATACAGTTGCTTTAAATTCAGTTGATGACACATGTGTTACATAATGTTGCTTTAAATTCAGTTGATGACACATGTGTTACATATTGCTGCTTTAAATTCAGTTGATGACATGTGTTACATATTGTTGCTTTAAATTCAGTTGATGACACATGTGTTACATATTGCTGCTTTAAATTCAGTTGATGACACATGTGTTACATATTGCTGCTTTAAATTCAGTTGATGACACATGTGTTACATATTGCTACTTTAAATTAAGTTGATGACATGTGTTACACATTGCTGCTTTAAATGCAGTTGATGACACATGTGTTACATATTGTTGCTTTAAATTCAGTTGATGACACATGTGTTACATATTGCTGCTTTAAATTCAGTTGATGACACATGTGTTACATATTGTTGCTTTAAATTCAGTTGATGACACATGTGTTACATATTGCTGCTTTAAATTCAGTTGATGACACGTGTGTTACATATTGCTACTTTAAATTAAGTTGATGACATGTGTTACATATTGCTGCTTTAAATTCAGTTGATGACACATGTGTTACATATTGTTGCTTTAAATTCAGTTGATGACACATGTGTTACATATTAATGCTTTAAATTCAGTTGATGACACATGTGTTACATATTGCTGCTTTAAATTCAGTTGATGACACATGTGTTACATATTGCTACTTTAAATTAAGTTGATGACATGTGTTACATATTGCTGCTTTAAATGCAGTTGATGACACATGTGTTACATATTGCTGCTTTAAATTCAGTTGATGACACATGTGTTACATATTGCTGCTTTAAATGCAGTTGATGACACATGTGTTACATACTGCTGCTTTAAATTCAGTTTGATGACACATGTGTTACATATTGCTGCTTTAAATTCAGTTGATGACACATGTGTTACATATTGCTGCTTTAAATTCAGTTGATGACACATGTGTTACATATTGCTGCTTTAAATGCAGTTGATGACACATGTGTTACATACTGCTGCTTTAAATTCAGTTTGATGACACATGTGTTACATATTGCTGCTTTAAATTCAGTTGATGACACATGTGTTACATAGTGCTGCTTTAAATGCAGTTGATGACACATGTGTTACATATTGCTGCTTTAAATTCAGTTGATGACACATGTGTTACATATTGCTGCTTTAAATTCAGTTGATGACACATGTGTTACATATTGCTGCTTTAAATGCAGTTGATGACACATGTGTTACATATTGCTGCTTTAAATTCAGTTGACACATGTGTTACATATTGCTGCTTTAAATTCAGTTGATGACACATGTGTTACATATTGCTGCTTTAAATTCAGTTGATGACACATGTGTTACATATTGCTGCTTTAAATTCAGTTGATGACACATGTGTTACTGCGATGAGGTGGCGACTTGTCCAGGGTGTACCCTGCCTTCCGCCCGATTGTAGCTGAGATAGGCGCCAGCGCCCCCCGCGACCCCGAAAGGGAATAAGCGGTAGAAAATGGATGGATGGATGGATGGACACATGTGTTACATATTGCTGCTTTAAATTCAGTTGATGACACATGTGTTACATATTGCTGCTTTAAATTCTGTTGATGACACATGTGTTACTGCGATTGGTGGCGACTTGTCCAGGGTGTACCCTGCCTTCCGCCCGATTGTAGCTGAGATAGGCGCCAGCGCCCCCCGCGACCCCGAAAGGGAATAAGCGGTAGAAAATGGATGGATGGATGGATGGACACGTGTTACATATTGCTGCTTTAAATTCAGTTGATGACACATGTTTTACATATTGCTGCTTTAAATTCAGTTGATGACACATGTGTTACATATTGCTGCTTTAAATTCAGTTGATGACACATGTGTTACATATTGTTGCTTTAAATTCAGTTGATGACACATGTGTTACATATTGCTGCTTTAAATTCAGTTGATGACACGTGTGTTACGTATTGCTGCTTTAAATTCAGTTGATGACACATGTGTTACATATTGCTGCTTTAAATTCAGTTGATGACATGTGTTACATATTGCTGCTTTAAATTCAGTTGATGACACATGTGTTACATATTGCTGCTTTAAATTCAGTTGATGACACATGTGTTACATAGTGCTGCTTTAAATTCAGTTGATGACACATGTGTTACATATTGCTGCTTTAAATTCAGTTGATGACACATGTGTTACATATTGCTGCTTTAAATTCAGTTGATGACACATATGTTACATATTGCTGCTTTAAATTCAGTTGATGACACATGTGTTACATATTGCTGCTTTAAATTCCGTTGATGACACATGTGTTACATATTGCTGCTTTAAATGCAGTTGATGACACATGTGTTACATATTGCTGCTTTAAATTCAGTTGATGACACATGTGTTACATATTGCTGCTTTAAATTCAGTTGATGACACGTGTGTTACATATTGCTGCTTTAAATTCAGTTGATGACACATGTGTTACATATTGCTGCTTTAAATTCAGTTGATGACACGTGTGTTACATATTACTGCTTTAAATTCAGTTGATGACACGTGTGTTACATATTGTTGCTTTAAATTCAGTTGATGACACATGTGTTACATATTGCTGCTTTAAATTCAGTTGATGACACGTGTTACATATTGCTGCTTTAAATTCAGTTGATGACACATGTGTTACATATTGCTTCTTTAAATTCAGTTGATGACACGTGTGTTACATATTGCTGCTTTAAATTCAGTTGATGACACGTGTGTTACATATTGTTGCTTTAAATTCGGTTGATGACACATGTGTTACATATTGCTGCTTTAAATTCAGTTGATGACACATGTGTTACATATTGCTGCTTTAAATTCAGTTGATGACACGTCTGTTGCATATTGCTGCTTTAAATTCAGTTGATGACACATGTGTTACATATTGCTGCTTTAAATTCAGTTGATGACACATGTGTTACATATTGCTGCTTTAAATTCTGTTGATGACACATGTGTTACTGCGATGAGGTGGCGACTTGTCCAGGGTGTACCCTGCCTTCCGCCCGATTGTAGCTGAGATAGGCGCCAGCGCCCGCCGCGACCCCGAAAGGGAATAAGCGGTAGAAAATGGATGGATGGATGGATGGACACATGTGTTACATATTGCTGCTTTAAATTCTGTTGATGACACATGTGTTACATATTGCTGCTTTAAATTCAGTTGATGACACATGTGTTACATATTGCTGCTTTAAATTCAGTTGATGACACATGTGTTACATATTGCTGCTTTAAATTCAGTTGATGACACATGTGTTACTGCGATGAGGTGGCGACTTGTCCAGGGTGTACCCTGCCTTCCGCCCGATTGTAGCTGAGATAGGCGCCAGCGCCCCCCGCGACCCCGAAAGGGAATAAGCGGCAGAAAATGGATGGATGGACACATGTGTTACATATTTCTGCTTTAAATTCAGTTGATGACACATGTGTTACATATTGCTGCTTTAAATTCTGTTGATGACACATGTGTTACTGCGATGAGGTGGCGACTTGTCCAGGGTGTACCCTGCCTTCCGCCCGATTGTAGCTGAGATAGGCGCCAGCGCCCCCCGCGACCCCGAAAGGGAATAAGCGGTAGAAAAATGGATGGATGGATGGATGGACACATGTGTTACATATTTCTGCTTTAAATTCAGTTGATGACACATGTGTTACATATTGCTGCTTTAAATTCTGTTGATGACACATGTGTTACATATTGCTGCTTTAAATTCAGTTGATGACACATGTGTTACATATTGCTGCTTTAAATTCAGTTGATGACACGTGTGTTACATATTGTTGCTTTAAATTCAGTTGATGACACGTCTGTTACATATTGCTGCTTTAAATTCAGTTGATGACACATGTGTTACATATTGTTGCTTTAAATTCAGTTGATGACACACGTGTTACATATTGCTGCTTTAAATTCAGTTGATGACACATGTGTTACATATTGCTGCTTTAAATTCAGTTGATGACACATGTGTTGCATATTGCTGCTTTAAATTCAGTTGATGACACGTGTTACATATTGCTGCTTTAAATTCAGTTGATGACACATGTGTTACATATTGTTGCTTTAAATTCAGTTGATGACACGTGCTACATATTGTTGCTTTAAATTCAGTTTGATGACACGTGTTACATATTGCTGCTTTAAATTCAGTTGATGACACATGTGTTACATAGTGCTGCTTTAAATTCAGTTGATGACACATGTGTTACATATTGCTGCTTTAAATTCAGTTGATGACACATGTGTTACATATTGTTGCTTTAAATTCAGTTGATGACACGTGTGTTACATATTGCTGCTTTAAATGCAGTTGATGACACATGTGTTACATATTGTTGCTTTAAATTCAGTTGATGACACGTGTGTTACATATTGCTGCTTTAAATGCAGTTGATGACACATGTGTTACATATTGCTGCTTTAAATTCAGTTGATGACACGTGTTACATATTGCTGCTTTAAATGCAGTTGATGACACATGTGTTACATATTGCTGCTTTAAATTCAGTTGATGACACATGTGTTACATATTGTTGCTTTAAATTCAGTTGATGACACATGTGTTACATATTGCTGCTTTAAATTCAGTTGATGACACGTGTGTTACGTATTGCTGCTTTAAATTCAGTTGATGACACATGTGTTACATATTGCTGCTTTAAATTCAGTTGATGACACATGTGTTACATATTGCTGCTTTAAATTCAGTTGATGACACATGTGTTACATATTGTTGCTTTAAATTCAGTTGATGACACGTGTTACATATTGCTGCTTTAAATTCAGTTGATGACACATGTGTTACATATTGCTGCTTTAAATTCAGTTGATGACATGTGTTACATATTGCTGCTTTAAATTCAGTTGATGACACATGTGTTACATATTGCTGCTTTAAATTCAGTTGATGACACATGTGTTACATATTGCTGCTTTAAATTCAGTTGATGACACATGTGTTACATATTGCTGCTTTAAATTCAGTTGATGACACATGTGTTACATATTGTTGCTTTAAATTCAGTTGATGACACATGTGTTACATATTGCTGCTTTAAATTCAGTTGATGACACGTGTTGCATATTGCTGCTTTAAATTCAGTTGATGACACGTGTTACATATTGCTGCTTTAAATTCAGTTGATGACACGTGTTACATATTGTTGCTTTAAATTCAGTTGATGACACATGTGTTACATATTGCTGCTTTAAATTCAGTTGATGACACATGTGTTACATATTGCTGCTTTAAATTCAGTTTGATGACACATGTGTTACATATTGCTGCTTTAAATTCAGTTGATGACACATGTGTTACATAGTGCTGCTTTAAATTCAGTTGATGACACATGTGTTACATATTGCTGCTTTAAATTCAGTTGATGACACATGTGTTACATATTGCTGCTTTAAATTCAGTTGATGACACATGTGTTACATATTGTTGCTTTAAATTCAGTTGATGACACATGTGTTACATATTGCTGCTTTAAATTCAGTTGATGACACATGTGTTACATATTGCTGCTTTAAATTCAGTTGATGACACATGTGTTACATAATGTTGCTTTAAATTCAGTTGATGACACATGTGTTACATATTGCTGCTTTAAATTCAGTTGATGACACATGTGTTACATATTGTTGCTTTAAATTCAGTTGATGACACATGTGTTACATATTGCTGCTTTAAATTCAGTTGATGACACATGTGTTACATATTGTTGCTTTAAATTCAGTTGATGACACGTGTGTTACATATTGTTGCTTTAAATTCAGTTGATGACACATGTGTTACATATTGCTGCTTTAAATTCAGTTGATGACACATGTGTTACATATTGTTGCTTTAAATTCAGTTGATGACACGTGTGTTACATATTGTTGCTTTAAATTCAGTTGATGACACATGTGTTACATATTGCTGCTTTAAATTCAGTTGATGACACATGTGTTACATATTGTTGCTTTAAATTCAGTTGATGACACGTGTGTTACATATTGTTGCTTTAAATTCAGTTGATGACACATGTGTTACATATTGCTGCTTTAAATTCAGTTGATGACACATGTGTTACATATTGCTGCTTTAAATTCAGTTGATGACACATGTGTTACATAGTGTTGCTTTAAATTCAGTTGATGACACATGTGTTACATATTGTTGCTTTAAATTCAGTTGATGACACGTGTGTTACATAATGTTGCTTTAAATTCAGTTGATGACACATGTGTTACATATTGCTGCTTTAAATTCAGTTGATGACACGTGTTACATATTGTTGCTTTAAATTCAGTTGATGACATGTGTTACATATTGCTGCTTTAAATTCAGTTGATGACACATGTGTTACATATTGCTGCTTTAAATGCAGTTGATGACACGTGTCACATATTGCTGCTTTAAATTCAGTTGATGACACATGTGTTACATATTGCTGCTTTAAATGCAGTTGATGACACGTGTCACATATTGCTGCTTTAAATTCAGTTGATGACACATGTGTTACATATTGCTGCTTTAAATTCAGTTGATGACACATGTGTTACATATTGCTGCTTTAAATTCAGTTGATGACACATGTGTTACATATTGCTGCTTTAAATGCAGTTGATGACACATGTGTTACATATTGCTGCTTTAAATGCAGTTGATGACACGTGTTACATATTGCTGCTTTAAATTCAGTTGATGACACATGTGTTACATATTGCTGCTTTAAATTCAGTTGATGACACGTGTGTTACATATTGTTGCTTTAAATTCAGTTGATGACACATGTGTTACATATTGCTGCTTTAAATTCAGTTGATGACACATGCGTTACATATTGCTGCTTTAAATTCAGTTGATGACACGTGTGTTACATATTGCTGCTTTAAATTCAGTTGATGACACGTGTTACATATTGCTGCTTTAAATTCAGTTGATGACACGTGTGTTACATATTGCTGCTTTAAATTCAGTTGATGACACATGTGTTACATATTGCTGCTTTAAATGCAGTTGATGACACATGTGTTACATATTGCTGCTTTAAATTCAGTTGATGACACATGTGTTACATATTGTTGCTTTAAATTCAGTTGATGACACATGTTTTACATATTGCTGCTTTAAATTCAGTTGATGACACGCGTGTTACATATTGCTGCTTTAAATTCAGTTGATGACACATGTGTTACATATTGCTGCTTTAAATGCAGTTGATGACACATGTGTTACATATTGCTGCTTTAAATTCAGTTGATGACACATGTGTTACATATTGTTGCTTTAAATTCAGTTGATGACACATGTTTTACATATTGCTGCTTTAAATTCAGTTGATGACACGCGTGTTACATATTGCTGCTTTAAATTCAGTTGATGACACGTGTTACATTTGCTGCTTTAAATTCAGTTGATGACACGTGTGTTACATATTGCTGCTTTAAATTCAGTTGATGACACGTGTTACATATTGCTGCTTTAAATTCAGTTGATGACACGTGTTACATTTGCTGCTTTAAATTCAGTTGATGACACGTGTGTTACATATTGCTGCTTTAAATTCAGTTGATGACACGTGTTACATATTGCTGCTTTAAATTCAGTTGATGACACGTGTTACATATTGCTGCTTTAAATTCAGTTGATGACACGTGTTACATATTGCTGCTTTAAATTCAGTTGATGACACGTGTTACATTTGCTGCTTTAAATTCAGTTGATGACACGCGTGTTACATATTGCTGCTTTAAATTCAGTTGATGACACATGTGTTACATATTGCTGCTTTAAATGCAGTTGATGACACATGTGTTACATATTGCTGCTTTAAATTCAGTTGATGACACATGTGTTACATATTGTTGCTTTAAATTCAGTTGATGACACATGTTTTACATATTGCTGCTTTAAATTCAGTTGATGACACGCGTGTTACATATTGCTGCTTTAAATTCAGTTGATGACACGTGTTACATTTGCTGCTTTAAATTCAGTTGATGACACGTGTGTTACATATTGCTGCTTTAAATTCAGTTGATGACACATGTGTTACATATTGCTGCTTTAAATTCAGTTGATGACACGTGTTACATATTGTTGCTTTAATCCAGTCAAGGGTCTAATGGGTGTGTCCTCACCTGACCCCCAAAAACTTGGGCTGCTCCCCGGGAGCCGACGTTTCCGTCTCCATCTTGAGGCTGTCGATGTGAGCGATGGAGATGACGGTGGCCGCCACGTACCACGGCAGACCCGTGAAGGAGCACACCACCATGAGGACCGCCACCCAGAACAGATCCAGGTGATAGCCCGCCCCTTTCTGCCGCACACACATAAATCGCTGAGTCGAAGGTCAATCGAGAATTATCTTTGATGATTTGTAAAACCCTTTTAAAAGGCCTTCATGTAACATGAAAGTACACTGAAATTAAAGTTGTATTCATGATTTTGTCATGTTATGTATTGGAATATAAAGTACTATATCCTGTGTACATTTAAATTGAAATAAACCCTACAACAATATTTAGGTACTGTAATAGTAAATTTAAAATGACCCCAAAAGAAAAAAAAAAGGATCTTATATTATTTTGTTCATTAAAAGCAGTAGTGGTTTGTAACTATTTTTAATCAACATTACATGTGTTATTTCTATCAATTTATTGTTATAGTTGTATTTATTTTGACGACCATTTATGGCATGTTTTAAAAACATGGCAAAAAAAAATAAGTGTACATTTGTGATACAAATATAAATGACTGATACACTACAACGACAATGAACGAGTTGGAAATTCAAAATAACATTATATTTTTGTATATATTTCTGTATTTGATTATATCCTATAAAGTGTCTATATTTTTATTTGATTATATCGTATAAAGTGTCTATAGTTTTAGTATTGGTAGCATGGTAGTAGTAATAGTAGAGTATAATCATTTGTATTATTGTTTTTTATTATTCTTATAACTGGCTTAAAATATGATTTGTATGATATTCTGTATTTTATTATATATATATATATATATATATATATATGTATATGTGTTGTGTGTATACATGTATACATATATACACAAAATGGATATATATATATATATATGTATATATATGTATATATACATATATATATATATATATATATATATATATATATATATATATATGTATATATATATATATATATATATATATATGTATATATATATATATATATATATATATGTATGTGTGGGAAAAATCACAAGACTACTTCATCTCTACAGAACTGTTTCATGAGGGGTTCCCTCAATCATCAGGAGATTTTAATGGAAGCATTCACATACAATGGTTTATATAGGGCACAGAGTGGGTGGGTGCAAGCAGGCGTAGGGGCGTGGCGATTGGCTCATGTGTTACCTAAGACGTGTTCCCGTCTGTGGCGGCATCTTGAAATGATTTCACTGCGCTTGTTGAGGATCATTTAAAACCCCAACAAAGCAATTGCAAAAGGACTGCCCACCCCCAAACTAAACGACTCTGAAACCAATAAGGAATGGAACTGTGGCAAGAAACCTGATTGCCCTCTCAACGGGGGGTGCTTACAAACATCAGTCGTTTACCAAGCAAAGGTAACACGCAAGGACATCAGCACATCCGACACGTACGTAGGATTAACCAAAGGAGCGTTTGAAGCCAGATGGATTAATCACAAGACCTCCTTTAGAAACCAGACCTTGCGGAATTCTACAGAACTCAGCAAGCACATTTGAAACCTCAAAGACAATAATGTTGAATATTCAATAACATGGCAAATTCTTGCATCCAGCACACCTTACAACAGTGGTAATAAAAGATGCAACCTATGCTTAAAAGAGAAACTGTTTATTATATATCCTCCAGACCTGTCATCCCTCAACAAGCCCCAGTGAAATCATTTCAACATGCCGCCACAGACGGAAACACCTTTTAGGTAACACATGAGCCAATCACCACGCCCCTACGCCTGCTTGCACCCACCCACTCTGTGCCCTATATAAACCATTGTATGTGAATGCTTCCATTAAAATCTCCTGATGATTGAGGGAACCCCTCATGAAACAGTTCTGTAGAGATGAAGTAGTCTTGGGATTTTTTCCACACATACATATATATATGTATATATATATATATATATATATATATATATATATATATATATATATATATATACCTGTATATGTATATATATATATTTTTTTTTTTTTTAATGTATTTATTTATTTTTTTAAATTTATTTTTATACAATGTGGTATTATTTTTTACATTTTTATTTAAAAAAATATCTACTAATAAAATGCGATGTGGCCCTCAGTGAAAAGGACTTTTGACACCTCTGCAGTTAATATTACAGTATGTAATGTAAATGAAAACACTAAAATATAAAGAGTACACTGACATTCCATCGTTGAATTGCCGTGACATTGTGGGGCGGTATAGCTCGGTTGGTAGAGTGGCCGTGCCAGCAACTTGAGGGTTGCAGGTTCGATTCCCGCTTCCGCCATCCTAGTCACTGCCGTTGTGTCCTTGGGCAAGACACTTTACCCACGTGCTCCCAGTGCCACCCACACTGGTTTAAATGTAACTTAGATATTGGGTTTCACTATGTAAAGCGCTTTGAGTCACTAGAGAAAAGCGCTATATAAATATAATTCACTTCACTTCACAATATTGCTTTACTTTTGTATTATTTTTACTATTTAGAACCCCCCACGTAGATTATTCCCAGCAGCCTTTGGCTTTGGTTTCATCAAAAATAATGTGAAGTGAATTATATTTATATAGCGCTTTTCTCTAGTGACTCAAAGCGCTTTTACATAGTGAAACCCAATATTTAAGTTACGTTTAAACCAGTGTGGGTGGCACTGGGAGCAGGTGGGTAAAGTGTCTTGCCCGAGGACACAACGGCAGTGACTAGGATGGCGGAAGCGGGAATCGAACCTGCAACCCTCAAATTGCTGGCACGGCCACTCTACCAACCATATTCAATATTTCTCACAAAAATGGATATATAATAATCCCAAATATTAGTCCTTACTGAAAAATAGGTTTCAATTTGTTGAACATGCAGGGTTTCCCAAACTTTTTCTTCTGAAGGTGAAGTGAAGTGAATTATATTTATATAGCGCTTTTCTCTAGTGACTCAAAGCGCTTTTACATAGTGAAACCCAATATCTAAGTTACATTCAAACCAGTGTGGGTGGCACTGGGAGCAAGTGGGTAAAGTGTCTTGCCCAAGGACACAACGGCAGTGACTAGGATGGCGGAAGCGGGAATCGAACATGCAACCCTCAAATTGCTGGCACGGCTGCTCTACCAACCATATTCAATATTTCTCACAAAAATGGATATATAATAATCCCAAATATTAGTCCTTACTGAAAAAGAGGTTTCAATTTGTTGAACATGCAGGGTTTCCCAAACTTTTTCTTCTGAAGGTGAAGTGAAGTGAATTATATTTATATAGCGCTTTTCTCTAGTGACTCAAAGCGCTTTTACATAGTGAAACCCAATATCTAAGTTACATTTAAACCAGTGTGGGTGGCACTGGGAGCAGGTGGGTAAAAAGTGTCTTGCCCAAGGACACAACGGCAGTGACTAGGATGGCGGAAGCGGGAATCGAACCTGCAACCCTCAAATTGCTGGCACGGCCACTCTACCAACCATATTCAATATTTCTCACAAAAATGGATATATAATAATCCCAAATATTAGTCCTTACTGAAAAAGAGGTTTCAATTTGTTGAACATGCAGGGTTTCCCAAACTTTTTCTTCTGAAGGTGAAGTGAAGTGAATTATATTTATATAGCGCTTTTCTCTAGTGACTCAAAGCGCTTTTACATAGTGAAACCCAATATCTAAGTTACATTTAAACCAGTGTGGGTGGCACTGGGAGCAGGTGGGTAAAAAGTGTCTTGCCCAAGGACACAACGGCAGTGACTAGGATGGCGGAAGCGGGAATCGAACCTGCAACCCTCAAATTGCTGGCACGGCCACTCTACCAACCATATTCAATATTTCTCACAAAAATGGATATATAATAATCCCAAATATTAGTCCTTACTGAAAAAGAGGTTTCAATTTGTTGAACATGCAGGGTTTCCCAAACTTTTTCTTCTGAAGGTGAAGTGAAGTGAATTATATTTATATAGCGCTTTTCTCTAGTGACTCAAAGCGCTTTTACATAGTGAAACCCAATATCTAAGTTACATTTAAACCAGCGTGGGTGGCACTGGGAGCAGGTGGGTAAAGTGTCTTGCCCAAGGACACAACGGCAGTGACTAGGACGGCGGAAGCGGGAATCGAACCTGCGACCCTCAAATTGCTGGCACGGCCACTCTACCAACCATATTCAATATTTCTCACAAAAATGGATAGATAATAATCCCAAATATTAGTCCTTACTGAAAAAGAGGTTTCAATTTGTTGAACATGCAGGGTTTCCCAAACTTTTTCTTCTGAAGGTGAAGTGAAGTGAATTATATTTATATAGCGCTTTTCTCTAGTGACTCAAAGCGCTTTTACATAGTGAAACCCAATATCTAAGTTACATTTAAACCAGTGTGGGTGGCACTGGGAGCAGGTGGGTAAAGTGTCTTGCCCGAGGACACAACGGCAGTGACTAGGATGGCGGAAGCGGGAATCGAACCTGCGACCCTCAAATTGCTGGCACGGCCACTCTACCAACCATATTCAATATTTCTCACAAAAATGGATATATAATAATCCCAAATATTAGTCCTTACTGAAAAAGAGGTTTCAATTTGTTGAACATGCAGGGTTTCCCAAACTTTTTCTTCTGAAGGTGAAGTGAAGTGAATTATATTTATATAGCGCTTTTCTCTAGTGACTCAAAGCGCTTTACATAGAGAAACCCAATATCTAAGTTACATTTAAACCAGTGTGGGTGGCACTGGGAGCAGGTGGGTAAAAAGTGTCTTGCCCAAGGACACAACGGCAGTGACTAGGATGGCGGAAGCGGGAATCGAACCTGCAACCCTCAAATTGCTGGCACGGCCGCTCTACCAACCATATTCAATATTTCTCACAAAAATGGATATATAATAATCCCAAATATTAGTCCTTACTGAAAAAGAGGTTTCAATTTGTTGAACATGCAGGGTTTCCCAAACTTTTTCTTCTGAAGGTGAAGTGAAGTGAATTATATTTATATAGCGCTTTTCTCTAGTGACTCAAAGCGCTTTTACATAGTGAAACCCAATATCTAAGTTACATTTAAACCAGTGTGGGTGGCACTGGGAGCAGGTGGGTAAAGTGTCTTGCCCAAGGACACAACGGCAGTGACAAGATGGCGGAAGCGGGAATCGAACCTGCAACCCTCAAATTGCTGGCACGGCCGCTCTACCAACCGAGCTATACCGTGCACTTGCCTTCAGTTTGTGCTCCTTCCTGTTGACGATCACCGCCGTGATCTGTTGGTCCATGAAGATGAGGATGGTGACCAGCAGGGCGGGCAGGGCCGAGGCCAAGTACACCCACCAGGGGTTCCCGCCGAACGGGGGCACGAACCAGCCTCTGTGGGGGCTCGTCGGCTACGGAGGACATTTTTAAAAATTAGCCCCTACGGGCCTCTTTTGTGAGAGCGCGGGCACTTTTATAAACAATCACCTTGAACTCGGTGGGCACGATGAGCTTGGGCGTGTCCACGCCGACCATGGCGTCCACGCCGCAGAAGATGAGGATGGCCAGGATGATGGCGAAGTCGCTGACCATTTTCCGGACCTGCGAGGCGAG
>NC_084611.1:9990353-10090353 GCF_033978795.1 Nerophis ophidion | reverse complement strand
AATTGAAAATTTAATTTGCATGGATTGGCACGATTGCGACATTGCCGAATCTCGCAGGGAACCACAACAATTGATGATCAAACAATGGTACGAGTACGCAGGTGCCATCTAGTGGTGAGCAGAAAAAAAACATGCATTTTTTTCTTGTAAAATTACGATTTGAATTACTCTTATCGTACAATGTTAATCGTTTCTTATATTTCTGAGTAAATAAGCGACATTATCGCTATGTACTGTTATAAATCACACAGTCCTTACATGTTTATGCCACTTTAGATCAGACACGAGACCGAACGAATGACCGACCGACGACCAAATGACTGTAAAAATTTCCGATCTACTGAACAACGGACTAAACGACTGACTGACAGAACAAACGAACTACCCAGGTAACGAACGAACAGATGAACGAATGACTGACCGACGAACCAATGAATAACCGAACCACTGACCGAACCGATTGTACAAATGTACGATCTGCTGGACGACGTAAGAAACAACCGACTGAAAAAACGGTCAAAGAGCCCAACAAACGACGAATCAGATGAACAAGCGACAGACGGAACAAACGACTGACCGACCAACAACCGAATGAATAACCGAACGACTGTGCACATTTATGATCTACTAAACGACGAAATAAACGACAGACTGACAGAACAAATAAACAACCCAGCGAACGACCGAACTGATGAACAAACGGCTGACCGCCCACAGAATGAATAACCGAACGACTGTGCAAATTTACGATCTACTGAATGATGAACTAAACGACTGACTGACAGAACGAACCAAGGACCCAGTGAACGAACAACCAGATGAACAAATGACTGTCCGATGAACCAATTACTATTGATAGTAATGATGAATAAAATAGTACAGTAATTTCAAAATGACCTTTTACTGCCATCTAGTGTTGTTTTTGGGGTATAAAACGAGTAAAACAACAACAAAGGTTTTGTTGTGTTGTGGGATCTGAGCCGAGGATATCGTTGTGGTTTGTGCAGCCCTTTGAGACACTCGTGATTTAGAGCTTAAGTAAACATTGATTGATTGATTGATTGGTTAGGACCGTTGTTGTGCCTCGCAGAGAGAAGTTTGATGAGCATAAAACGCTAATGATTTGTCAAAATGTGCAGGAAAATTGGAGGAATTGGCCAAAATTTACGTTGTTGTGGTTTGTGCAGCCCTTTGAGACACTTGTGATTTAAGGCTATATGAATAAACATTGATCGACTAATTGAAAATTGCCGCAGATAATTGGCGGGGATTGGTTGAATTTGCATGGATTGGCACAATTGCGACATTGCCAAATCTCGCAGGGAACCACAATAATTGATGATCAAACAATGGTACGAGTACGCAGGGCGCCATCTAGTGGTGAGCAGAAAAAAAACATAAATTTTTTTTCTTGTAAAATTACGATTTGAATTACTCTTATCGTAGCATGTTAATCGTTTCTCATATTTCTGAGTAAGTAAGCGACATTATCGCTATGTACTGTTATAAATCACACAGTCCTTACATGTTTTTGCCACTTTAGATCAGACACGAGACCGAACGAATGACCGACCGACGACCAAATGACTGTAAAAATTTCTGATCTACTGAACAACGGACTAAACGACTGACCTGACAGAACAAACGAACTACCCAGCGAACGAACGAACAGATGAACGAATGACTGACCGACGAACCAATGAATAACCGAACCACTGACCGAACCGATTGTACAAATGTACGATCTGCTGGACGAAGTAATAAACAACCGACGGAAAAAACGAACGAAGAGCCCAACAAACAACAGATCAGATGAACAAGCGACAGACGGAACGAACGACCGACCGACCAACGACCGAATGAATAACCGCACGACTGTGCACATTTGTGATCTACTAAACGACGAAATAAACGTCAGACTGATAGAACAAACAAACAACCCAGCGAACGACCGAACTGATGAACAAACGGCTGACCGCCCACAGAATGATAACCGAACGACTGTGCAAATTTACGATCTACTGAATGATGAACTAAACGACTGACTGACAGAACGAACCAAGGACCCAGTGAACGAACAACCAGATGAACAAATGACTGTCCGATGAACCAACGACCGAATGAATAACCGAACCACTGACCAAACTGATGGTACAAATTTACGATCTACTGGAAGACGCAATAAACAACCGACTGAAAAAAACAGTCAAAAAGCCCAACAAATGACAGATCAGATGAACAAGCGACAGATCGAACGAACGAACGACCGACCAGACCAACGACCGAATGAGTAACCGGACGACTGTGCGCATTTATGATCTACTAAACGACGAACTAAACGACGGAATGACAGAACAAAAAAATGACCCGGCGAACGACTGAACTGATGAACAAACGGCTGACCGACCACAGAATGAATAACCGAACGATTGTGCAAATTTACGATCTACTGAATGATGAACTAAACAACCGACTGACAGATTTTTTCCCTTTTCCACTTTATTTAGCCGTCCTTTAAACGCACCAGAGTTGTGTACGATGAGATTCACGATCTACTGAGAGCCCAACAAACGACAGATCAGATGAATGACCGACCGACGACCACATGACTGTACAAATTCTGATCTACTGAACGACGGACAAAACGACTGACTGACAGAACGAACCAAGGACCCAGTGAACGAACAACCAGATGAACAAATGACTGTCTGACAAACCAACGACCGAATTAATAACCGAACCACTGACCAAACTGACTGAACGAATGTACAATCTACTGGACGACGTAATAAACAACCGACTGAAAAAACGGTCAAAGAGCCCAACAAAAGACAGATAAGATGAACAAGCGACAAACCGAACAAACGACCGACCGACAAACGACCGATTGAGTAACCGAACGACTGTGCACATTTATGATCTACTAAACGACGGAATGACAGAACAAACAAACGACCCAGCGAACGACCGAACTGATGAACAAACGGCTAACCGTCAGACCGACCACAGAATGAATAACTGAACGACCGTGCAAATTTACGATCTACTGAACGACGAACTAAACAACCGACTAACAGATCTTTTCCCTTTTCCACTTTATTTAGCCGTCCTTTAAACGCACCAGAGTTGTGTACGATGAGATTTACGATCTACTGAATGATGAACTAAACGACTGACTGACAGAACGAACCAAGGACCCAGTGAACGAACAACCAGATGAACAAATGACTGTCCGATGAACCAACGACCGAATGAATAACCGAACCACTGACCAAACTGACTGTACAAATTTACGATCTACTGGACGACGCAATAAACAACCGACTGAAAAAACAGTCAAAAAGCCCAACAAATGACAGATCAGATGAACAAGTGACAGATCGAACGAACGAACGACCGACCGACCAACGACCGAATGAGTAACCGAACGACTGTGCGCATTTATGATCTACTTAACGATGAACTAAACGACGGAATGACAGAACAAAAAAATGACCTGGCGAACGATTGAACTGATGAACAAACGGCTGACCGCCCACAGAATGAATAATGGAACAACTGTGCACATTTACGATCTACTGAACGACGAACTAAAGGACTGACTGACAGAACGAACAAACGACCCAGTGAACGAACGACCAGATGAACAAATGACTGACGAACCAACGACCGAATTAATAACCGAACCACTGACCAAACTGACTGAACGAATGTACGATCTACTGGACGACGTAATAAACAACCAACTGAAAAAAACGGTCAAAGAGCCCAACAAATGACAGATCAGATGAACAAGTGACAGATCGAACGAACGAACGACCGACCGACCAACGACCGAATGAGTAACCGAACGACTGTGCGCATTTATGATCTACTAAACGACGAACTAAACGACGGAATGACAGAACAAAAAAATGACCTGGCGAACGATTGAACTGATGAACAAACGGCTGACCGCCCACAGAATGAATAATGGAACAACTGTGCACATTTACGATCTACTGAACGACGAACTAAAGGACTGACTGACAGAACGAACAAACGACCCAGTGAACGAACGACCAGATGAACAAATGACTGTCTGACGAACCAACGACCGAATTAATAACCGAACCACTGACCAAACTGACTGAACGAATGTACGATCTACTGGCCGACGTAATAAACAACCAACTGAAAAAAACGTTCAAAGAGCCCAACAAATAACAGATCAGATGAACAAGTGACAGATCGAACGAACGAACGACCGACCGACCAACGGCCGAAAGAGTAACCGAACGACTGTGCGCATTTATGATCTACTTAACGATGAACTACACCACGGACTGACAGAACACACAACGACCCAGAGAACGACCGAACTGATGAACAAACGGCTAACCGTCAGACCGACCGACCACAGAATGAATAACTGAACGACCGTGCAAATTTACGATCTACTGAACGACGAACCAAACAACCGACTGACAGATCTTGTCCCTTTTCCACTTTATTTAGCCGTCCTTTAAACGCACCAGAGTTGTGTACGATGAGATTTACGATCTACTGAAGAGCCCAACAAATGACAGATCAGATGAACAAGCAACAGACCAAACGAACAACCGACCGACCAACGACCGAATGAGTAACCGAACGACTGTGCACATTTATGATCTACTAAACGACGAACTAAACGACGGAATGACAGAACAAACAAACGACCCAGCGAACGACCGAACTGATGAACAAACGGCTGACCGACAGACCGACCGACCACAGAATGAATAACTGAACGACCGTGCAAATTTACGATTTACTGAACGACAAACTAAACAACCGACTGACAGATCTTTTCCCTTTTCCACTTTATTTAGCCGTCCTTTCAACGGACCAGAGTTGTGTACGATGAGATTTACGATCTACTGAAGAGCCCAACAAACGACAGATCAGATGAACAAGCGGTCAGACCGACCGACCAACGACCGAATGAATAACGGAACGACTGTGCATATTTATATCTACTAAACGACGAACTAAACGACGGAATGACAGAACAAACAAACGACCCAGCGAACGACCGAACTGATGAACAAACGGCTGACCGACAGACCGACCGACCACAGAATGAATAACTGAACGACCGTGCAAATTTACGATTTACTGAACGACAAACTAAACAACCGACTGACAGATCTTTTCCCTTTTCCACTTTATTTAGCCGTCCTTCCAACGGACCAGAGTTATGTACGATGAGATTAGGTGAAACTAAAGTTGCCAAATTCGCTATTTTGCATATCTATTTAAGTACACAACAGCGGCATATGTATACATCCTAAATAAAACGATATTGTAAATATAGATGTTCCTCTTACCGAGGACGGTGGGCGCCATGCAGAGGCAGTCGTACTGCGTGACATGCTCCATCCGGAAGTCGGAGTTGATGGGGTAGTGGTGCGCCAGCTTGAGCATCTTTTTGAAGGCGTCGTAGATGAAGATGAAGCTGATGAGCGCCGAGAAGCCCTCTTCGGTGAAGCGAGTGAAGTACTTGACCAGGAAGCTGGCGTCCGTGGCCACCAGGAGCAGGCAGAGGAACGCCGACCACAGGCCGATCCACAAACGGAACTCCAGGTAGTCGAATTCGTTGTCTCTGGTCAGAGTTGGACGAAAAATTCATGTTCAAGTTCAAAGTTTAGAGATCTTTGACCTGGACTACACTCAAAAGAAAGAGGGTTCGTGTTCTGTAGGATTGATATGATGCCTAAATATTCAGGATGTAAGGATGCATGTATCTGTAATATGATATATTTTGGTAAACCGGCGTGGAATTTGTCACATTTCAACAATAAACTGTCACGATGGGGGGGTCGCAGCTTACTGCAGGATTCTTTCTCTCGGGATGCAGACGGACCACTCCGGACAAGGCATGCAGGTAGGAACATGATTTAATCTACAAAATTAAACAACATACAAAATACAGAAAACAAGCAGAGGGAACAACGTGCCGATCGCACGGGAAGCTAAGGTACCAAGTTAGCTCTGGAAGCACAAACTAGGAGTCAAGAAATACTGACGTAACTTGTTGCGTTCAGCAAAAAACGAAGCCAGACTGAGGGTGGCGAGAGAGGTGAATAATTAGTGATTAGTGATCGACAACAGGTGAGCGTGCCGACCGCTAACCAGAGGCAGGTGAACCCAATTAATCCCCATTGAAAATAAAACAAACCCAGAGGTGCACAAACAGGAACTAAAGGAGTCCAAAACTAACAGAAAATACCAAAACATGATCCGGGCCATGGATCATGACATAAACAAGCTGTACGCAAACGGCACCCAGACCACACTTTGGACACCACTTGTTTAAGAACCATCACATGAAATTGGTACCGTTTACTTCTTGTTACGATCTCAAGATCCACCTAAATGTTCATATTTTTTTAATGGTCGCAAAAAAAAGTATTAATTTTGTTTCGAGAAACGTCTGAATTGAATCGTTACCCCAGGATGTCAGTGGGTCGTTTATTAAGTCTTCCAGCAGATCGTAAATTTGTACAGTCTGTTTGGTCAGTCGTTTTACTATTCATTCGGTCATTGGTTCGTCGGTCAGTCGTTTGTTCGTCTGTTCATTCCGTTCGCTAGGTCATTCGTTTGTTCTGTCAGTCAGTCGTTTAGTCCGTCGTTCAGTAGATCAGAAATTTGTACGGTCAGTCGTTCGGTCACTCATTCGGTCATTCATTCGGTCGTCGGTTGGTCATTCGTTTGGTCTGTCGCTTGTTCATCTGCTCTTCGTTCGTTCTTTCAGTCGGTCGTTTATTACGTCGTCCAGCAGATCGTAAATTTGTACAGTCGGTTTGGTCAGTCATTCGGTCAATTATTCGGTCGTCGGTCAGTTATTCGTTTGGTCTTTCGCTTGTTCATCTGATCTGTCATTTGTTCGTCATTTGTTCGTTCTTTCAGTCGGTCGTTTATTACGTCATCCAGCAGATCGTAAATTTATACAGTCGGTTCGGTCAGTCATTCGGTCAGTTATTCGGTCGTCGGTCGGTCATTTGTTTGGTCTTTCGCTTGTTCATCTGAGCTGTCATTTGTTAGTCATTTGTTCGTTCTATCAGTCGGTCGTTTATTACGTCGTCCAGCAGATCGTAAATTTGTACAGTCGATTCGGTCAGTGGTTCGATTATTCATTCGGTAGTTGTTTCGTCGGTCAGTCCTTTGTTCATCTGTTTGTTCGTTCTTTCAGTCGGTCGTTTACTACGTCATCCAGCAGATCGTAAATTTGTACAGTCGGTTCGGTCAGTCATTCGGTCATTTATTCGGTCGTCGGTCGGTCATTCGTTTGGTCTTTCGCTTGTTCATCTGATATGTCATTTGTTCGTCATTTGTTCATTCTTTCAGTCGGTCGTTT
This sequence comes from Nerophis ophidion, assembly GCF_033978795.1. Taxonomy (NCBI): domain Eukaryota; kingdom Metazoa; phylum Chordata; class Actinopteri; order Syngnathiformes; family Syngnathidae; genus Nerophis; species Nerophis ophidion. Next base: position 10,082,972 of record NC_084611.1, on the reverse strand, counting down.
TTTACGTCATCCAGCAGATCGTAAATTTGTACAGTCGATTCGGTCAGTGGTTCGATTATTCATTCGGTCGTTGTTTCGTCGGTCAGTCCTTTGTTCATCTGTTTGTTCGTTCGCTGGGTCGGTCGTTTGTTCTGTCTGTCAGTCGTTTAGTTCGTCATTCAGTAGATGCGAAATCTGTACAGTCGTTCGGTCAGTTGTTCGGTCAATCGTACGGTCTCTCGTTTGTTGGTCTGTTCGGTTGGTCGTTTGGTTGGTCATTTGTTTGGTCAGTCGTTCGTTCTGTCAGTCAGTCGTTTATTTCGTCCTTCAGTAGATGAGAAATGTGTACAGTCGTTCGGTCAGTTGTTCGGTCAATCGTACGGTCTCTCCTTTGTTGGTCTGTTCGGTTGGTCGTTTGGTTGGTCATTTGTTTGGTCAGTCGTTCGTTCTGTCAGTCAGTCATTTATTTCATCCTTCAGTAGATGAGAAATGTGTACAGTCGTTCGGTCAGTTGTTCGGTCAATCGTACGGTCTCTCCTTTGTTGGTCTGTTCGGTTGGTCGTTTGGTTGGTCATTTGTTTGGTCAGTCGTTCGTTCTGTCAGTCAGTCGTTTAGTTCGTCATTCAGTAGATGCGAAATTTGTACAGTCGTTCGGTCAGTTGTTCGGTCATTCGTACGGTCTCTCGTTTGTTGGTCTGTTCGGTTGGTCGTTTGGTTGGTCATTTGTTTGGTCAGTCGTTCGTTCTGTCAGTCAGTCATTTATTTCGTCATTCAGTAGATGCGAAATCTGTACAGTCGTTCGGTCAGTTGTTCGGTCAATCGTACGGTCTCTCGTTTGTTGGTCTGTTCGGTTGGTCGTTTGGTTGGTCATTTGTTTGGTCAGTCGTTCGTTCTGTCAGTCAGTCGTTTAGTTCGTCCTTCAGTAGATGAGAAATGTGTACAGTCGTTCGGTCAGTCGTTTGGTCAGTCGTTCGGTCAGTCGTTTGGTCAGTCGTTCGGTCAGTCGTTCGGTTATTCATTCGGTCGTCGGTTGATCATTCGTTCGGTCTCTCGTTTGTTGGTCTGATCGGTTGTTTGTTTGGTTGGTCATTTGTTCGGACGTTTATTCACTGTGTCGGTTGTTCTTTCATCAGTTCGTTTGTTTGTTAATTGGGTCGTTCATTTGTTGGGTCGTTCGTTTGTTCTTTGGGTCGTTGAATCGTTTGTAGGTTGGGTCATTCGTTGGTTAGGTCATGCGTTGGTTAGGTCATGCGTTCGTTTATTCGTTCAGTCGGTCGATGAGTCAGTTAGTTAGCAAAACCCCTCAAAAACCACCACTGTTTTTGTTCAAGACCACTTTGGGCATTTGTGTACTGACTTGCTGAAGTTGAAGAGCAGCCGTTCAAAGACGAGAACAGGTCCGGTGCTGCTGAGGATGATAAGCGGCTGGCCGCCGAGCAGACAGAAGACGCCGCCAGCGATGGCGGTGCCCAGAAAGCTCTCCAGCACGCCCTTAAAAAACAAAACAAAAATAACCCACCACATCAGCAGATCGCCCGAACCCACGCAAGACGGCATCTTGAAGGATGCGTGGAACTGACCTGCATGTTCTCTGTGGCGTCGCCCAGCAGACCTCCGAAGGTGATGGCGTTGGTCACGGTGCCCAGGTAAATAAACAAGATGGCCGACAGGGCCTGGATGTGGAAGGCGTCGGTGAGGTCGCTCAGGAAGAAAGGCACTTTTCTTTTGATGTCCAGTCGGAGACCGCCACAAAACCTACGAGGCAGCACGCGCCAAATATGATATTATTTTTAAAATAAAATATTTTCGATAATAATTTACGTGTGATTCTCCGCCCACCTTCCCGTCTTCTCTAGCTCCTCCCCTGTCGCGTGTCCGCCGCCTCCTCCGTCACCTCCGTCATGAGGCGTGTCGCCGTTCATCTGAGCGTCTCCGCCCGCGTACTGGTTTTTCCTAACACACACACATAATTTTAACACACACGTTTCCTAACACACAAACATCATTTTAACACACACTTTTCTTAACATACACACATCATTTTAACACACACGTTCCCTAACACACACATAATATTTTAACACACACTTTTCCTCACACACACATCATTATAACACTCGCTTTTTCTAACACACACATCATTTTAACACACACTTTTTACAACACACACATCACTTTAACTCTCACTTTTTCTAACACACACATCATTTTAACACACACTTTTTATAACACACACATCATTTTAACTCTCACTTTTTCCAACACACACATCATTTTAACACACACTTTTTATAACACACATCATTTTAACACACACTTTTTATAACACACACATCATTTTAACACACACTTTTTATAACACACACATCATTTTAACACACACTTTTTGTAACACACATAATTTTAACTCTCACTTTTTTTGACACACACATCATTTTAACACACACTTTTCCCAACACACACACACACATCATTTGAACACACACTTTTTATAACACACATCATTTTAACTAACTTTTTCTAACACACACATCATTTTAACTCTCACTTTTTATAATACACACATCATTTTAACTCTCACTTTTTTTAAAACACATCATTTTAACACACACTTTTTATAACACACACATCATTTTAACTCTCACTTTTTCCAACACACACATCATTTTAACACACACTTTTTGTAACACACACATAATTTTAACACTCACTTTTTTTAACACACACATCATTTTAACACACACTTTTCCTAACACACACACATCATTTGAACACACACTTTTTATAACACACACATCATTTTAACTCTCACTTTTTCTAACACACACATCATTTTAACACACACTTTATATAACACACACATCATTTTAACTCTCACTTTTTCTCACACACACATCATTTTAACACACACTTTTTATAAAACAAACATAATTTTAACTGTCACTTTTTCTAACACCATAATTTTAACACACACTGTTCCTAAAATACACACATCATTTTAACACACACGTTCCCTAACACACACATACTATTTAAACACACACTTTTCCTAAGACACACATCATTTTAACATACACTTTTCAAACACACACATCATTTTAACACCCACTTTTCCTAACATACACACATCATTTTAACACACATGTTCCCTAACACTCATTTAATATTTTAACACACACTTTTTCTAAAATACACGTATAATTTTAACACACACGTTCCCTAACACATACATATTATTTTAACACACACTTTTCCTAAAACACACATCATTTTAACATACACTTTTCAAACACACACATCATTTTAACACACACTTTTCCTAACATACACACATCATTTTAACACACATGTTCCCAAACACACATTTAATATTTTAACACACACTTTTCCTAACACACACATCATTTTCACACATAAATTTCCTAACACACGCACATCATTTTAACACACACATTTCCTAACACACACACACATCATTTTAACACACATATGAATTTAACACACACTTTTCCTAACATACACACATCATTTTAACACACATGTTCCCTAACACACATTTAATATTTTAACACACACTTTTCCTAACACACACATCATTTTCACACATAAATTTCCTAACACACACACATCATTTTAACACACACATTTCCTAACACACACACACATCATTTTAACACACATATGAATTTAACACACACTTTTTATAACATACACACATCCTTTTAACACACACGTTCCCTAACACACACATTTCATTTTAACACTCACTTTCCTAAAACACACATAATTTTAACAAACACTTTTCAAACACACACATCATTTTAACACACACTTTTCCTAAAATACACACATCATTTTACTCCACATTTTTCCTAACATACACACATCATTTTAACACACTTTTTCTAACACACACATATCATTTTAACACACACTTTTCCTAACATACATACATCATTATAACACACACTTTTCCTAACATACACACAGCATTTCAATGCACACTTTTCCTAACACACACACACACACACATCATTTTAACACACAGTTTACCTAACATACACACATAATTTCACCACACACTTTTCCTAAAGTACAGCTAACATTTTAACAAACACCTTTCCAAACAAACACACATCATTTCAACCCACACTTTTCCTCACGTACACACATCATTTTAACGCACACTTTTTGTAATCTGTTTATCAAACAAAATTCAAGTTTATTTCAAAAAGTAAAATAAAAAATCCACATAAAAAAGTGTGAATATTGTTGTTTATAATAATAATAATAATAATAAATACAAATATAATAACTATAAATATAATGATTATATACAATAATAAAATTAACAATATTATTATAAATATACATAAATAATAAAAAACTAAATACATCAAATAAAAATAATCATACATTCAAAATATAAAATAAAAATAATCATAAATTAAAATTAAAATAATAATAAAATAAAAATATAATGGAAAAATTCTGCTTCGGGTCCCTACTCAGCCAGCCACCCCCACGCGGTGTTGTTTAGTGTGGACGAGATTAGCGTTAATAAACAACCAGGAGACTAATTTACAAGCTGAAGTCCTTGTAGACGTCTTCTGGGGTCAGATAACATCTCATTCATTCACCAGGAAGCTGATCATTGACTAGTTGTGGTTGTCACACGCCCTCATCAACAACTAGAGCTGTCAGCCCAGCAGATGGCACAGTTTGTCTTTTATAATGAATACACACCAAAATAAAAAAAGGCCCATACTCGTTAATGATACTGTTAAGGAGTATGGGCCTTTTCTAACACACACACATCATTTTAACACACACGTTTCCTAATAAACACCTATTATTTTAACACGCTTTTCCTAACACAAACACATCATTTTAATAACATACACCTATTATTTTAACACAAACTTTTCTTAAGATACACACATCATTTTAACACACACTTTTCCTGACATACACATATTATTTTAACACACACTTTTCCTAACATACACATATTATTTTAACACACACTTTTCCTAAGACACACACATTTTAACACACACTTTTCCTAACATACAAGTATTATTTTAACACACACTTTTCTAACACACACACACATCATTTTAACATGTACTTTTTTTAAGATACACACATCATTTTAACACACTTTTCTTAACACAAACACATCTTTTTAATAACATACACCTATTATTTTAACACAAACTTTTCTTAAGATACACACATCATTATAACACACACTTTTCCTAACATACACATATTATTTTAACACACACTTTTCCTAAGATACACACATTTTAACACACACTTTTCCTAACATACACCTATTATTTTAACACAAACTTTTCTTAAGATACACACATCATTTTAACACACACTTTTCCTGACATACACATATTATTTTAACACACACTTTTCCTAACATACACATATTATTTTAACACACACTTTTCCTAAGACACACACATTTTAACACACACTTTTCCTAACATACAAGTATTATTTTAACACACACTTTTCTAACACACACACACATCATTTTAACATGTACTTTTTTTAAGATACACACATCATTTTAACACACTTTTCTTAACACAAACACATCTTTTTAATAACATACACCTATTATTTTAACACAAACTTTTCTTAAGATACACACATCATTATAACACACACTTTTCCTAACACACACATATTATTTTAACACACACTTTTCCTAAGATACACACATTTTAACACACACTTTTCCTAACATACACCTATTATTTTAACACAAACTTTTCTTAAGATACACACATCATTTTAACACACACTTTTCCTAACATACAAGTATTATTTTAACACACACTTTTCTAACACACACACATCATTTTAACATGTACTTTTTTTAAGATACACACATCATTTTAACACACTTTTCTTAACACAAACACATCATTTTAATAACATACACCTATTATTTTAACACAAACTTTTCTTAAGATACACACATCATTATAACACACACTTTTCCTAACACACACATATCATTTTAACACACACTTTTCCTAAGATACACACATTTTAACACACATTTTTCCTAACATACACCTATTATTTTAACACAAACTTTTCTTAAGATACACACATCATTTTAACACACACTTTTCCCAACATACACATATTATTTTAACACACATTTTTCCTAAGATACACACATTTTAACACACACTTTTCCTAACATACACCTAGTATTTTAACACAAACTTTTCTTAAGATACACACATCATTATAACACACACTTTTCCTAACATACAAGTATTTTAACCCACATTTTTCTCAACATACACACATCATTTTAACACACACTTTTCCTAACATACACACATAATTTTAACACACGCTTTTCCTAACATACACACATAATTTTAACACACACTTTTCCTAACATGCAAACATCATTTTAACACACACTTTTTCTAACATACAATTGTTATTTCAACACACACTTTTCTTTTGATGCACACATCATTTTAACACACACTTTTCCAAACATGCACACATCATTTTAACACACACTTTTCCTAACATACAACTGTTATTTTAACACACACTTTTCTTTTGGTGCACACATCATTCCAACACGAACTTTTCCTAAAATACAAGTATTATTTTAACACACACTTTTCCTAACATACACCTATTATTTTAACACAAACTTTTCTTAAGAAACACACATCATTTTAACACACACTTTTCCTAACATACACATATTATTTTAACACACACTTTTCCTAACATACACATATTATTTTAACACACACTTTTCCTAAGACACACACATTTTAACACACACTTTTCCTAACATACAAGTATTATTTTAACACACACTTTTCTAACACACACACACATCATTTTAACATGTACTTTTTTTAAGATACACACATCATTTTAACACACTTTTCTTAACACAAACACATCTTTTTAATAACATACACCTATTATTTTAACACAAACTTTTCTTAAGATACACACATCATTATAACACACACTTTTCCTAACATACACATATTATTTTAACACACACTTTTCCTAAGATACACACATTTTAACACACACTTTTCCTAACATACACCTATTATTTTAACACAAACTTTTCTTAAGATACACACATCATTTTAACACACACTTTTCCTAACATACAAGTATTATTTTAACACACACTTTTCTAACACACACACATCATTTTAACATGTACTTTTTTTAAGATACACACATCATTTTAACACACTTTTCTTAACACAAACACATCATTTTAATAACATACACCTATTATTTTAACACAAACTTTTCTTAAAATACACACATCATTATAACACACACTTTTCTTAACACACACATATCATTTTAACACACACTTTTCCTAAGATACACACATTTTAACACACATTTTTCCTAACATACACCTATTATTTTAACACAAACTTTTCTTAAGATACACACATCATTTTAACACACACTTTTCCCAACATACACATATTATTTTAACACACATATTTCCTAAGATACACACATTTTAACACACACTTTTCCTAACATACACCTAGTATTTTAACACAAACTTTTCTTAAGATACACACATCATTATAACACACACTTTTCCTAACATACAAGTATTTTAACCCACATTTTTCTCAACATACACACATCATTTTAACACACACTTTTCCTAACATACACACATAATTTTAACACACGCTTTTCCTAACATACACACATAATTTTAACACACACTTTTCCTAACATGCAAACATCATTTTAACACACACTTTTTCTAACATACAATTGTTATTTCAACACACACATTTCTTTTGATGCACACATCATTTCAACACACACTTTTTCTAAATTACACACATCTTTTTAACACACTCGTTTCCTAAAATACACACATCATTTTAACACACACTTTTCCTATCATATACACATCATTTCAACACACACTTTTCCTATCATACATACATCATTTCAACACACACTTTTCTTAACACACACACATCATTTTAACACACAATTTTCCTAACACACACATCATTTTAACACACACTTTTCCTAACATGCACACACCATTTTAACACACACTTTTCTTTTGATGCACACATCATTATAACACACACTTTTCCTAACATACACATATTATTTTAACACACACTTTTCCTAAGATACACACATTTTAACACACACTTTTCCTAACATACACCTATTATTTTAACACAAACTTTTCTTAAGATACACACATCATTTTAACACACACTTTTCCTGACATACACATATTATTTTAACACACACTTTTCCTAACATACACATATTATTTTAACACACACTTTTCCTAAGACACACACATTTTAACACACACTTTTCCTAACATACAAGTATTATTTTAACACACACTTTTCTAACACACACACACATCATTTTAACATGTACTTTTTTTAAGATACACACATCATTTTAACACACTTTTCTTAACACAAACACATCTTTTTAATAACATACACCTATTATTTTAACACAAACTTTTCTTAAGATACACACATCATTATAACACACACTTTTCCTAACACACACATATTATTTTAACACACACTTTTCCTAAGATACACACATTTTAACACACACTTTTCCTAACATACACCTATTATTTTAACACAAACTTTTCTTAAGATACACACATCATTTTAACACACACTTTTCCTAACATACAAGTATTATTTTAACACACACTTTTCTAACACACACACATCATTTTAACATGTACTTTTTTTAAGATACACACATCATTTTAACACACTTTTCTTAACACAAACACATCATTTTAATAACATACACCTATTATTTTAACACAAACTTTTCTTAAGATACACACATCATTATAACACACACTTTTCCTAACACACACATATCATTTTAACACACACTTTTCCTAAGATACACACATTTTAACACACATTTTTCCTAACATACACCTATTATTTTAACACAAACTTTTCTTAAGATACACACATCATTTTAACACACACTTTTCCCAACATACACATATTATTTTAACACACATTTTTCCTAAGATACACACATTTTAACACACACTTTTCCTAACATACACCTAGTATTTTAACACAAACTTTTCTTAAGATACACACATCATTATAACACACACTTTTCCTAACATACAAGTATTTTAACCCACATTTTTCTCAACATACACACATCATTTTAACACACACTTTTCCTAACATACACACATAATTTTAACACACGCTTTTCCTAACATACACACATAATTTTAACACACACTTTTCCTAACATGCAAACATCATTTTAACACACACTTTTTCTAACATACAATTGTTATTTCAACACACACTTTTCTTTTGATGCACACATCATTTTAACACACACTTTTCCAAACATGCACACATCATTTTAACACACACTTTTCCTAACATACAACTGTTATTTTAACACACACTTTTCTTTTGGTGCACACATCATTCCAACACGAACTTTTCCTAAAATACAAGTATTATTTTAACACACACTTTTCCTAACATACACCTATTATTTTAACACAAACTTTTCTTAAGAAACACACATCATTTTAACACACACTTTTCCTAACATACACATATTATTTTAACACACACTTTTCCTAACATACACATATTATTTTAACACACACTTTTCCTAAGACACACACATTTTAACACACACTTTTCCTAACATACAAGTATTATTTTAACACACACTTTTCTAACACACACACACATCATTTTAACATGTACTTTTTTTAAGATACACACATCATTTTAACACACTTTTCTTAACACAAACACATCTTTTTAATAACATACACCTATTATTTTAACACAAACTTTTCTTAAGATACACACATCATTATAACACACACTTTTCCTAACATACACATATTATTTTAACACACACTTTTCCTAAGATACACACATTTTAACACACACTTTTCCTAACATACACCTATTATTTTAACACAAACTTTTCTTAAGATACACACATCATTTTAACACACACTTTTCCTAACATACAAGTATTATTTTAACACACACTTTTCTAACACACACACATCATTTTAACATGTACTTTTTTTAAGATACACACATCATTTTAACACACTTTTCTTAACACAAACACATCATTTTAATAACATACACCTATTATTTTAACACAAACTTTTCTTAAAATACACACATCATTATAACACACACTTTTCTTAACACACACATATCATTTTAACACACACTTTTCCTAAGATACACACATTTTAACACACATTTTTCCTAACATACACCTATTATTTTAACACAAACTTTTCTTAAGATACACACATCATTTTAACACACACTTTTCCCAACATACACATATTATTTTAACACACATATTTCCTAAGATACACACATTTTAACACACACTTTTCCTAACATACACCTAGTATTTTAACACAAACTTTTCTTAAGATACACACATCATTATAACACACACTTTTCCTAACATACAAGTATTTTAACCCACATTTTTCTCAACATACACACATCATTTTAACACACACTTTTCCTAACATACACACATAATTTTAACACACGCTTTTCCTAACATACACACATAATTTTAACACACACTTTTCCTAACATGCAAACATCATTTTAACACACACTTTTTCTAACATACAATTGTTATTTCAACACACACATTTCTTTTGATGCACACATCATTTCAACACACACTTTTTCTAAATTACACACATCTTTTTAACACACTCGTTTCCTAAAATACACACATCATTTTAACACACACTTTTCCTATCATATACACATCATTTCAACACACACTTTTCCTATCATACATACATCATTTCAACACACACTTTTCTTAACACACACACATCATTTTAACACACAATTTTCCTAACACACACATCATTTTAACACACACTTTTCCTAACATGCACACACCATTTTAACACACACTTTTCTTTTGATGCACACATCATTTTAACACACACTTTTCCTAACATGCACACATCATTTTAACACACACTTTTCCTAACATACAATTGTTATTTTAACACACAATTTTCTTTTGATGCACACATCATTTTAACACACACTTTTCCTAACATGCACACATCATTTTAACACACACTTTTCCTAACATGCACACATCATTTTAATACACACTATTCCTAACATACAATTGTTATTTTAACACACAATTTTCTTTTGATGCACACATCATTTTAACACACACTTTTCCTAACATGCACACATTATTTCCACACACACTTTTCTTAACATACAATTGTTATTTCAACACACACTTTTCTTAACATACACACATCATTTTAACACACAATTTTCCTAACACACACACATCATTTTAACACACACTTTTCCTAACATGCACACACCATTTTAACACACACTTTTCTTTTGATGCACACATCATTTTAACACACACTTTTCCCAACAGGCACACATTATTTTAACACACACTTTTCCTAACATACAATTGTCATTTTAACACACACTTTTCTTTTGATGCACACATAATTTGACACACACTTTTCCTAACATGCACACATCATTTTAACACACACTTTTCCTAACATGCACACATATTATTTTAACACACACTTGTCCTTATATACATTTGTTTTTTTAACAAACACTTTTCTTTTGATGCACACATCATTTTAACACACACTTTTCCTAACATACAAGTATTATTTTAACACAAACTTTTCTTAACATACACACATCATTTTAACACACACTTTTTCTAACATACAAGTATTATTTTAACACACACTTTTCTTAAGATACACACATCATTTTAACACACACTTTTCCTAACATGCACACATCATTTTAACACAGACTTTTCCTAACATACAATTGTTATTTTAACACACACATTTCCTAACATACACACATTATTTTTACACACTTTTACCAACACACATTGTTTGTCACATTTTTGTCAGGCTAAACTCAGGACGTAAGAGTTGATAGTTGTTTTTTTTTTCTATTAGGTTATTTTTGCACTATTTTACATTTTGTATTTAATGAAAGGAAATAAGGACATTTCAAAAATATTAATGATATTGTTGGATTACAGTTGAGCAACATGGGAATAACTGTTTATTAAATTTCAACAAAAGCGTTGATACAAACATTTTTCAGCAAAGAGTAGAAGGCAATAGTTGATATCGCCGTATACAAAACCAGTGAAGTTGGCACGTTGTGTAAATCGAAAATAAAAACAGAATACAGTGATTTCAAAAGCTCATCAAAAGGTTCGGAGAATCTGGAGAAATCACTGCACGGAAGCGGTACTGCATCAAAAAAGCGACATCAGCGTGTAAAGGATATCACCACATGGACTCAGGAACACTTCAGAAAACCACTGTAAGTAACTACAATGTGTCGCTACATCTGTAAGGGCAAGTTAAAACTCTACTACGCAAAGCCAAAACCATTTATCAACAACACCCAGAAGCACCGCCGGCTTCGCTGGGGCCAAGCTCCTCTAAGATGGACTGATACAAAGTGGAAAAGTGTTCTGTGGTCTGACGAGTGCACATTTCAAATTATTTTTGGAAATATTCGAACCATCCAGACTGTTATTGACGCAAAGTTCAAAAGCCAGCATGTGTGATGGTATGGGGGTGTATTAGTGTCCCTTAAACATCTGTGAAGGCACCATTAATGCTGAAAGGTACATACAGGTTTTGAGGCAACATATCAGCAATGTTATCAATTCGTCGCTACATCTGTAAGTACAAGTTAAAACTCTACTATGCAAAGCCAAAACCATTTATCAACAACACCCAGAAGCACTGCCAGCTTCGCTGGGGCCCAGCTCCTCTAAGATGGACTGATACAAAGTGGAAAAGTGTTCTGTGGTCTGACGAGTGCACATTTCAAATTGTTTTTGGAAATATTCGAACCATCCAGATTGTTATTGACGCAAAGTTCAAAAGCGAGCATGTGTGATGGTATGGGGGTGTATTAGTGTCCAAAGCATGGGTAACTTACACATCCGTGAAGGCACCATTAATGCTGAAAGGTACATACAGGTTTTGAGGGAACATATGAGCAATGTTATCAATTTGTCGCTACATCTGTAAGTACAAGTTAAAACTCTACCATGCAAAGCCAAAACCATTTATCAACAACACCCAGAAGCACTGCCGGCTTCGTTGGGGCCGAGCTCCTCTACGATGGACTGATACAAAGTTGAAAAGTGTTCTGTGGTCTGACGAGTCCACATTTCAAATTATTTTTGGAAATATTCGAACCATCCAGACTGTTATTGACGCAAAGTTCAAAAGCGAGTGTGTGATGGTATGGGGGTGTATTAGTGTCCAAAGCATGGGTAACTTACACATCTGTGAAGGCACCATTAATGCTGAAAGGTACATACAGGTTTTGAGGCAAAATATGAGCAATGTTATCAATTTGTCGTTACATCTGTAAGTACAAGTTAAAACTCTACTATGCAAAGCCAAAGCCATTTATCAACAACACCCAGAAACACCCCCAGCTTCGCTGGGGCCGAGCTCCTCTAAGATGGACTGATACAAAGTGGAAAAGTGTTCTGTGGTCAGACGAGTGCGCATTTCAAATTGTTTTTGGAAATATTCGAACCATCCAGACTGTTATTGACGCAAAGTTCAAAAGCCAGCATGTGTGATGGTATGGGGGTGTATTAGTTTCCAAAGCATGGGTAACTTACACATCTGTGAAGGCACCATTAATGCTGAAAGGTACATACAGGTTTTGAGGCAACATATGAGCAATGTTATCAATTTGTCGCTACATCTGTAAGTACAAGTTAAAACTCTACTATGCAAAACCAAAACCATTTATCAACAACACCCAGAAGCACCGCCGGCTTCGCTGGGGCCGAGCTCCTCTAAGATGGACTGATACAAAGTGGAAAAGTGTTCTGTGGTCTGACGAGTGCGCATTTCAAATTGTTTTTGGAAATATTCGAACCATCCAGACTGTTATTGACGCAAAGTTCAAAAGCGAGTATCTGTGATGGTATGGGAGTGTATTAGTGTCCAAAGCATGGGTATCTTACACATCCGTGAAGGCACCATTAATGCTGAAAGGTACATACAGGTTTTGAGGCAACATATGAGCAATGTTATCATGGACGCCCCTGCTTATTTCAGCAAGACGATGCCAAGTGCCGTGTTACAACAAAGGCCATGTAACACAGTGGTAAAAATGCCCCTGTGCTAACTTTTTTGCAATGTGTTGCTGCCAATAAATTCTAAATTAATGATTATTTGCTAAAAAAAAACAATAATTTTCTCAGTTTGAACATTAAGTATCTTGTATCTTGCAAATCATTGCATTCTCTTTTTATTTACGATATTCACAACGTGCCAACTTCACTGGTTTTTGGGGTTTGATTGACTTGCCTTTTGTCAGAGGACGGCAGCGACTTGGGAGGCTCTATCCTGATGGCGGGGTCCCACTCGCCGGGAGGGAGCACGATCACCTCGTCCAAGAACTCGTCGATGCCGGCCAGCAGGTCCTGGCGACTCTTGGCCTTGTAGGCGATGTCGTGGAAGACCTGGAGGAGGATGGAGGACGCCGTATTATACAATATACGTAAAGTAAATGCTCCAAACAACACCTCTATCCAGGTAACTGCAAATAACCACCAGGGTATATACTGATATTAGCAGCTGTGGCTGTAGGCAACCTCCATTTTTTTATTTTTTTTTATTTTTTTTTAACTCCACCAGAAAACAGTCCCTGCCATTTAAACAGCTCTGCATGCGCTTTAAAATGATGCTTCTTAGCTGTGTAATAACGCTGACTGAGCAGTTTGCCAGAACCATAAGTGAAGTAAAATTGTCTTGTGCAATAAATGACCTCGTGCACTCAAAATAATCATAAAAATTAAAAAATGTATCTTTTCACATTTACTCATTGAATAATAATCAAAACACGACCGCCAGGATGTTGTTTCATATGTTGCCTTCGTTCACCTCGTCTGACATGAGCGTAGCGATGGCTCGTCCGATCTCGTGGTACGACTTGGCTTGACCCTTGGGCCCCAGCAGGACAAATAAAAATCTGCAATTTGAAAACAACAACGTAAACAAACTTAAAGACTTGGACAAACTTTAACGACCCACAAGGGAAATTGTTCCGAAACATACCGTATTTCCTTGAATTAGTATGCGCCTGCCTAGAATTACTGCCGGGTCAAACTCGTTTCGCAAAATATTATTTTTATTAAGCGCATGTCTAGAATTTCCACAGGGTCAAACTCGTCACGTCACGAGTGACACTTCACCTGTCCATCCATCCATCCATTTCCTACCGCTTATTCCCTTTTTGGGGTTGCGGGGGGCGATGGCGCCTATTTCAGCTACAATCGGGCGGAAGGCGGGGTACACCCTGGACAAGTCGCCACCTCATCGCAGGGCCAACACAGTCATCATTTTCAAAATGGAGGAGGCTGATTTCAATAATTTGAAATCGCATAAAGGGATGAAGATTAAGAGTTATTCAGTAGGACTTGAGGTCCAAGCTATTGAATATGCTAAAAATAACAGTAAGAAGCTATGTCTTTTTAATATACCATAGCTGCGTGTGTCAAAAATTAGTCATTAAATGACTCCTGCCTCCTCGTGGTAGAGGGCGCTAGTGATCCTTCTTGCGACAGAAGAAGTGACAACAAGCAGCAAGAGTGAGCGGCGTTTGTTTATTTTTTCCTCTCGCTTGCACTTTTAAAATGGAGGATTACATATCTCAAATAAAACAGTTTTCTAAACTGGACTTTCAATCGAAGCAGGAAGTAATAAAGGAAGATCTCCATCGAGACAGAGAGACTTTTAAAACTGAAGAAAGATAAGGAAGACTTCTATAAACAAGTTATCGATGCTTTTGATCAGAAGGAGCTGCGCATGGACTTCATTTATAAGTAAAGGTAAGACCATAATAAAGTTTTTTTATTAAATGTGCTTTTCATGTTGGTATCCTTACATCACACTCAAATTTATAAGCGCAGGCCGAAATTTACCGCATGCCTTTGGGAAGCGCCGGAGTGAGAAGAGGTTTTAAATTAATTAGCGCCCCGGCGGCAATTCAAGGAAATACGGTATATAACAACATACAGAAAGTGTGCGTATGAATCAAATATACCATTATATGTGTAACGGGTATGAGAAATACTTTGATTATTTTTGTGAAATTCCTGCTAAAAAATGTATATTGTTTTGTCATACATTTAGAGGTCCAATTTCGCCATCTGCTGGTACCTAAAAGTCTACAAATATGACCGCAAACCGGAGGCTGTTAGCAGACTTCCTGCACTCTGCTAATGCTAAGCCAAGGTTTGATATTGCTCTGCAAAATATTATAAATTATACCAAAGCTAACGGGAGTTTTTTTGTAAGATATGCAGGTTATTTAACAGCAGTTGAAATGCTACATTGTGGAATTTTCGTTTTGAATCGTTTGTTATGTACTACTATGTTGCACTGAAGTCGATATTGTTTTCCCCTTGTAGACATCAAAACCAGCAGAGGTGCTAACCACACTCATTGCAGGTGATAATTGTTGCACTATCTGTGTGTTACGTGTCAATACGTTCATATTTAAAGGCCTACTGAAACCCACTACTACCCACCACGCAGTCTGATAGTTTATATATCAATGATGAAATATTAACATTGCAACACATGCTAATACAGCCTTTTTAGTTTACTAAATTGCTATTTTAAATGTCAAAGTGGAAAGATGGAGGTGGGAAGCTTTTAGCCTTTAGCCACACAAACACAGCCGGTGTTTCCTTGTTTAAAATTCCCGAAGATGAAGCTTTGCTATGGATCAGAGGGGTCAAGCGAGCATGGATCCCGACTACATGTCAACCGGCAGGTAATAAGTCGCCTCTTACCGGAGACATCAGCGGAGCTTCCGTCCTGCTGCAGCTGCCGTGACTTCCCTCAGAGACTCTGGCGTCAACACACCCGTGGCCACACCCTTCCGACTTTCAGGTACTATTTAATCTCATTAAAACACTAGCAACACAATAGGCAGATAAGGGATTTTCCAGAATTATCCTAGTAAATGTGTCTAATAACATCTGAATCGCTCCCACTGCAATCGCCTTTTTTTTTTCTAGTCCTTCACTCTAAATTTCCTCATCCACGAATCTTTCATCCTCGCTCAAATTAATGGGGAAATTGTCGCTTTCTCGGCCCGAATCGCTCTAGCTGCTGCTGGCCATGATTGTAAACAATGTGAGGATGTGAGGAGCCCTACAACCCGTGACGTCACACGCACACATCGTCTGTTACTTCCGGTACAGGCAAGGCTTTTTTATTAGCGACCAAAAGTTGCGAACTTTATCGTCGATTTTCTTTACTAAATCCTTTCAGCAAAAATATGGCAATATCGCAAAATGATGAAGTATGAAACATAGAATGGACCTGCTATCCCCGTTTAAATGAGAAAATCTCATTTCAGTAGGTCTTTAAGTTTGTATTGCACACCATTTTAACATGGGAACAACGTGGCCTGTTATATTCGCTAGTCACCACCAGAGGGTGCTAAAAATCCATTTAATTATTTGTGTCTTATATTGTAATTTTGTATTTTTCTATTTTCTATTTCATAAATATGTATATAAAAAAAGGATGATGTTGCTTAAAAAACAAGGTCAAAATATGTTGTATTGAATTAATTGTAATACCAGTAAAGATAAAAGCAAGTTAAAACCATTACACATCCATCCTCGACTACTGCAACGCACTTCTTGTCAGGATCCCCAGCAAGAACATCCAGAAGCTACAGTACATACAGAATAGTGCTGCTAAGATGCTGATGAGAGTGCGTAAACATGACCTCATCACACCAACTCTCAAATCCCTTCACTGGCTTCCTGTTCCATTCAGGATTGAACTCAAAATCTCCCTACTAACTCATCAGTGCCTCCATGGAAATGCCCCCCTCTACCTCCAGGAACTGCTCACCCCCAAATCCTCCACACGACAACTCCGCTCCGGACAGGCTAACCTCCTCCAACCGGGCTTTCCACAGCTCTCCCTGACCACCTGAGGGCACCACAGACTGTGAATGCTTTTAAAAAAGGCTTAAAAACCCATCTCTTTGAAAAAAAAAGCCTTTTTATAGACATGCAATGCTGGTTCTAGCTATTGGGCTGTTTCTAGTTTTATATTTTATGTATTTTTATTATCTTTTTACTATTACTATTAATACTATGTTTTACACTGTGGCACTTTGAGCTTGTTTGCTCAACATAAAGTGTTTTTTTTTTTTTTTTTACAAATAAAATCTGATGTGTGTGCCAAGTTTGGTGAGTTTTGAAGCATTTTAACAGGGTCAAATTACAGCGCAAAGAGGCAAAAGTAGCATTTTTTGCGAAAATTTTGCTTTGAATGGGGTTTTGCAAAATGTTTGTTGATTTTTGCCCTATGAGATGCGATTATGAAATCTAGGTCTAAGTCAGACCTACATA
Organism: Nerophis ophidion; assembly: GCF_033978795.1. NCBI lineage: Eukaryota > Metazoa > Chordata > Actinopteri > Syngnathiformes > Syngnathidae > Nerophis > Nerophis ophidion. Next base: position 10,064,399 of record NC_084611.1, on the reverse strand, counting down.
AAGGTTTTTGTTTCATGTCTCTACGACATTCCTAACGGAAGTTACAAGCAGTCTGTTTTTTTCTTTTTTTTCCAAGGGGGCGCTAGAGCGCAATTTTTATTTTTGGGGTTTGGTTGCTTAATAAGTTGAGAAGGTTTGCCAGACCGATGTGTGTGTAAAATTTGGTGAGTTTTGAAGCATGTTAAGGGGGTCAAATTACAGCGCATAGATGCGAAATAAAGAAAGAAATAATAATAATAATAATAATAATAACAATAATAATAACAAAACGCACCAGTTTCAATAGGGTCCTTTTGCAATGGGCCTGGTGGACCCTAATTATTTTTCTGGAAAATAGACCACACAACAACTCCGCTCCGGACAGGCTAACCTCCTCCAACTTCCACGGACAAAGCTTCGAACAATGGGAGACCGGGCTTTCCACAGCTCTCCCTGACCACCTGAGGGCACCTCAGACTGTGAATGCTTTTAAAAAAGGCTTAAAAACCCATCTTTTTTTTAAAAAAGCCTTTTTATAGACATGCATGCTGGTTATAGCTATTGGGCTCTTTCTAGTTTTATATTTTATTTATTTTTATTATCTTTTTACTATCATTATTAATACTATTTTTTACACTGTGGCACTTTGATCTTGTTTGCTCAACGTAAAGTGCTTTTTTTTTTTACAAATAAAATCCATCCATTTTTTCTACCGCTTATTCATTTTGGGGGCGCTGGTGCCTATCTCAGCTACAATCGGACGGAAGGCGGTGTACACCCTGGATAAGTCGCCACCTCATCGCAGGACCAACAAAGATAGACAAACGACATTCACACTCATACATCCATCCATCCATCCATTTTCTACCGCTTATTCCCTTTCGGGGTCGCGGGGGGCGCTGGCGCCACCTCAGCTACAATCGGGCGGAAGGCGGGGTACACCCTGGACAAGTCGCCACCTCATCGCACTCATACAATCACACGTAAAAAAGTATACTGTTAAAAACCATTGTATTAACTGGCCGAGAGTGGAGTCGGCTCTCTTGGTTGCTTTGTTGGGTCTGCTCCTGTCTCTGGCCATGCTCCCTCCACCCCAGTGAACGATGGCGTGGAACACCGCAGAGGCCACCGCAGTGGATATGTTTCTTTTACTTTTTATTCATAGCTGAATGTAGAAGTGTCTGGTTGTATCTGCTGCTTTAATGTCTTTGATGTTTGATGTTTCACTCTTACACACATGTGAGAGGGATGTGTGCTATGGCTATGAGTTGTTTTTTTCCCTTGGCCTCAGTCTGCACCCCCTCTCCAGGGCCCAGGCTAAGACCGATTTTTTTATTTTATTTGTTTAGCTGTATTTCATCTTTTTTTGTAAGGGGCGCTGGAAGCCAGCAGACCCGTCAGCGATCCTGTTCTGTCTCCCTGTAATGTTTGTTTGGCCTTGAATGGGATTGTGCTGAAAATTGTAATTTTCCTGAAGGAACTCTCCTGACGGAATAAATAAAGTACTATCTAATCTAATCTGATCTAATCTAATCTTTTACTTTTGCACTCAATTGAAAGCAGCTGTGTTATTTCGCAAGTGTGTACACACAGACACACACACACACACACACATCATGCGTGTGTGCGTTTGTGTGTGCATGTGCACTTTTTTAAAGACATTCCTCGACTGTGATGTTATGACCCAAAGCAAACATGATACATAACCACACACTTCTTAAACCTACAACAAACACACACACAGTTATATTTATATATTATATACTGTACATTGAACAACATATTATACCAGCAAAAATGTATGTGTATTTTGTTAGATCATATCTTTTATTTTATTTTATTTTATCTTCCTTTATTTTATTTTATATTTTATTTTATTTTATTTTATGCAATGTTAGTGGCTACTGTACATTGAACAACATATTATTCCAGCAAAAATGTATGTATATTTTGTTAGATCATATCTTTTATTTTATTTTATTTTAATTTATCTTCCTTTATTTTATTTTATTTTATATTTTATTTTATTTTATTTTATGCAATGTTAGTGGCTACTGTACATTGAACAACATATTATTGCAGCAAAAATGTATGTGTATTTTGTTAGATCATATCTTTTCTTTTCTTTTCTTTTATTTTATCTTCCTTTATTTTATTTTATATTTTATTTTATTTTATTTTATGCAATGTTAGTGGCTACTGTACATTGAACAACATATTATTCCAGCAAAAATGTATGTGTCTTTTGTTAGATCATATCTTTTATTTTATTTTATTTTATCTTCCTTTATTTTATTTTATATTTTATTTTATTTTATTTTATGCAATGTTAGTGGCTACTGTACATTGAACAACATATTATTCCAGCAAAAATGTATGTATATTTTGTTAGATCATATCTTTTATTTTATTTTATTTTAATTTATCTTCCTTCATTTTATCTTATTTTATATTTTATTTTATTTTATGCAATGTTAGTGGCTACTGTACATTAAACAACATATTATACCAGCGAAAATGTATGTATATTTTGTTAGATCATATCTTTTATTTTATTTTATTTTAATTTATCTTCCTTTATTTTATTTTATTTTATATTTTATTTTATTTTATTTTATTTTATGCAATGTTAGTGGCTACTGTACATTGAACAACATATTATTCCAGCAAAAATCTATGTATATTTTGTTAGATCATATCTTTTATTTTATTTTATTTTCCTTTATTTTATTTTATTTTATATTTTATTTTATTTTATGCAATGTTAGTGGCTACTGTACATTGAACAACATATTATTCCAGCAAAAATGTATGTATATTTTGTTAGATCATATCTTTTATTTTATTTTATTTTAATTTATTTTATCTTCCTTTATTTTATTGTATATTTTATTTTATTTTATTTTATTTTATTTTATGCAATGTTAGTGGCTGCTGTACATTGAACAACATATTATTCCAGCAAAAATCTATGTATATTTTGTTAGATCATATGTTTTATTATATTTTATTTTATTTGATTTGATCTTCCTTTATTTTATTTTATTTTATATTTTATATTTGATATTTGATATTTTATATTTGATATTTTATATTTTATTTTTTATTTTATTTTATGCAATGTTAGAGGCTACTGTACATTGATCAACATATTATTCCAGCAAAAATGTATGTATATTTTGTTAGATCATATCTTCTATTTTATTTTATTTTATTTTATTTTATCTTCCTTTATTTTATTTTATTTTATTTTATATTTTGTTTTATGCAATGTTAGTGGCTACTGTACATTGAACAACATATTATTCCAGCAAAAATGTATGTATATTTTGTTAGATCATATCTTTTATTTTATTTTATTTTATTTTATTTTATATTATTCTATTCTATGCAATGTTAGTGGCTACTGTACATTAAACAACATATTATTCCAACGAAAATGTATGTATATTTTGTTAGATCATATCTTTTATTTTATTTTATTTTATTTTTTTATTTTTATTTTTTTTTTTCATTTTATTTTATTTTATGCAATCAGAGCACAGCATAAATAAATCCAGGACTAAAACAATTTTTTAAAACCGTTCCAAAACCGTTTATCAACAACACCCGGAAGCGCCGGACTGATGCAAAGTGGAAAAATGTTCTGTGGTCTGACGAGTCCACGTTTCAAATTGTTTTTTTGAAAACTGTGGATGTCGTGTCTTCGGGAACAAGAGGGAAAGAACCATCCGGATTGTTCTCGGTGCAAAGTTTAAAAGCCAGCATCTGTGATGGTATGGGGGTGTCTTATTGTCTAAGGCATGGGTAACTTACACATCTATGAAGGCACCATTAACACTGAAAGGTACATACAGGATTTGGAGCAACATATGTTGCCATCTGGACGCCCCTGCTTATTTCAGCAAGACTTGGCAGTCCAGACCTGTCTCCCATGGAAAATGAGTGGCGCATTATAAAGCGTAAAATACGACAGCGGAAAACCCCGGATTGTTGAACGACTGAAGCTCTACATAAAACAAGGACGGGAAGGAATTCCACTTTCAAAGCTTCAACAATTAGTTTCCTCAGTTCCCAAACGTTTATTGAGTGTTGTTAAAAGAAAAGGTGATGTAACACAGTGGTGAACATGCCCTTTCCCAACTACTTTGGCACGTGTTAATTAAATCGATGATTTTGAACATCAAATATCCTGTCTTTGTAGTGCATTTAACTGAATATGAGTAACACGGTTTCCCAACTCGTATGGAAACGGGGTTTGTGTTGACGAGTGAGCACACCTCGTGGGAACGGGAACCTCGGTCAAGGCCCCGAGCATGACGGCCTGCTGCAGACGCACGAAAGCCACAAAGGGGGCGTCCAGGAAGTCCACCTCGCCCACCAGCACGTTGGAGGCCTCGGCGTCTCTGGGCAACTTCTTCATGAACTTGTTCCTCAGCTAGGAAGCGAAGAGAAGAGGAAGTTCAGCTGGATTATGCAAGACTGAGTCCTTCCACTTGACATGTCAACAACACTCCAGCAGGGGGCGACTGTGCTGGCTTTCACTGCACAAAACACAACATTAAAGTAGCTTTTGAAGCATTTAAGTCCCATCTTAAAACTCATTTGTATACGAAAGCCTTTAAAAAGACCCCCCCCTTTTTAAACTAGTTGATCTGCCGTCTGTTTTTCTGCTCTGCCCCCCCTCTCCTGTGTGGAAAGGTTATTAGGTGACCACGGATGAAGCGCGAGCTGTTCTAAGTCAGGACCCGGGGGTGGACTACTCATCTGTGCATCTGTTGGGGACGTCTCTGCGTTGTTGACTTGTCTCCACTCAAGATGATCTCCTGCTGGCCCCACTATGGACTGGACTCTCACTCATATGTTGGATACACTATGGACTGGACTCTCACTCATATGTTGGATACACTATGGACTGGACTCTCACACTATTATGTTAGATCCACTATGGACTGGACTCTCACTCATATGTTGGATACACTATGGACTGGACTCTCACACTATTATGTTAGATCCACTATGGACTGGACTCTCACTATTATGTTAGATACACTATGGACTGGACTCTCACACTATTATGTTAGATCCACTATGGACTGGACTCTCACTATCATGCTAGATCCACTATGGACTGGACCCTCACTATCATGCTAGATCCACTATGGACTGGACCCTCACTATCATGTTAGATCCACTATGGACTGGACCCTCACTATTATGTAGATCCACTATGGACTGGACTCTCACTATTATGTTAGATCCACTATAAACTGAACCCTCACTATCATGCTATATCCACTATGGACTGGACTCTCACTATTATGTAGATCCACTATGGACTGGACTCTCACTATTATGTTAGATCCACCATGGACTGGACTCTCACTATTATGTTAGATCCACTATGGACTGGACTCTCACTATTATGTTAGATCCACTATGGACTGGACTCTCACTATTATGTTAGATCCACTATGGACTGGACTCTCACTATTATGTTAGATCCACTATGGACTGGACTCTCACTATTATGTTGGATCCACTATGGACTGGACTCTCACTATTATATTAGATCCACTTTTGACAGGACTCTCACTATTATGTTAGATCCACTATGGACTGGACTCTCACTATTACTGTATGTTACATCCACTATGGACTGGACTCTCACTATTATGTTAGATCCACTATGGACTGGACTCTCACTAATATGTTAGATCCACTATGGACTGGACTCTCACACTATTAACAAGGGCCATCTTTTTGTTGGCAATTACATCATAATAAATCAGATAAAATGAAATAATAATATTATTTATTGCTGCTCATGTCTTATTTATTACAGAGGGGACGTCATCGATACAAAGGTATGCAATAAATGATGATTATTGACATATTTGGGTCACAATTTGATTACAGTTTATGACATTTCGTTCAATATGAAGGATGAAAGGCAGTTATTGCTTCATGATTATTATGTCATTTAAAAAAAAAACATAATAGTTTGTAATAATAGTCTTCATAATAAGTGCTGGACTTCACATTGCATTAAATTACTGTAGTTTTTTATAATAATATGCAATAATAAACGGCCTTGACTTTGCTCAAAGAGATTTCATTAAAGTGAGCCGTCTTGCCAAAAGGTTGGCCAGTAAATGATTGAGTTGAGAGGTTTCGCCCGCGTGACCTTTGACCCGTGCTCCTGAAACGTTTCTGCAATATTATATGGGACTATTTTACTGAAAAATATGTCATCCTTTTTTTCGAAATACAATAAAAAGGTTTTTTTTTCTGCATTTTGTTTGTCCAATGGAATTATTTTTTTAAATATACATCTTTTTCTAGAAAATAAAAAAAAAGATTTCCAAAGATTTACCTTTTTTTTTTTCTGAAAAATAACTTGGTAATATCTAAGAAATTAAAAAATTAATAAAAAAAAAAATTAGGAAAGTTACTGTAAAATAAATGACTTTTTTGATATCATGCAGACGTTTTCCTGAATTTGCACAACGTTTTTTTGTAAAGTAAAACCTTTTTACTTGAAAATAAACCTCCCAAAAATTTCCCGAATTAAAAACAAGAAATTCTGAAAAATATGTGACTTTTTTTTATAATGGACAAATTTTAGTTTTGCTACTTTGTTCGAAAAAAAAATCTTTCTTAAAAAGATATACAGTACCATTTTTTTTTAGAAAGTACAAGACTATTGAACTGATTTTTTTTTGTAATGTACAGCCTTTTTTTCTTGAAAATAACCACCCCCCTAACCCCTTAATATTTCCAGAATTAAATTAAAAAAAACTCTGAAAAAAAAAAAAATTCTGGAAAATTTGAAAATATGTGACTTTTTCATAATGGAAAAATGTAACTTTTGCTACTTTGTTCTTAAAAAAAAGAAAAATCTCTATTAAAAAAATGTAGAGTACCATTTTTTTTTAAGAAAGTATAATGCTATTGTACTGATTTTTTATTTACTTTAAGTACACCTCTTTTTCTTGAAAATAAACAAAATATTTTAAAAGACTTGCATTTTTTACTTCAGAAAAATAAACAACTAATGTCTAAAAAAATGAAAAAACTACAAAAATAGGACACTTACTGTAAAATATATGACTTTTTGATATTATGCAGCAGTTTTCCTAAAATTGTTTAGTTTTTGTAAAGTACAACCTTTATACTTGAAAATCTCCCGATTAGAAAAAAAATTCTGAAAAGAAACAAATAATTTTGAGAAAATTGGTATATACTGGTAAATATTTGACTTTTTCTATACTGTAAAAATCTATGTTTCGCTACTGTGTTCAAAAACTAAAATCTGTATCAGAAAATATACAGTACTATTGTTTTTAGAAAGTACAAGACTATTGAACTGATTTTTTATTTTGTAAAGTACAGCCTTTTTTTTTTCTTCAAAATAACCGCACCCCTCCCACTTAATATTTCAAGAATTAAATTTTAAAAAAAATCTGAAAAAGAAACAAATAATTTCTAGAAAATATAAAAATATTTTTTCATATTTTTAATAATGGAAAAATTTAACTTTTGCTACTTTGTCCTAAAAAAAAAAAAAGAAAAATCTATTAAAAAATGTACAGTACCATTTTTTTTTTAAGTATAAGGCTATTGTACTGATTTTCTTTTTCTTTTAAGTACACCTCTTTTTCTTGAAAATAAACTAAATATTTTAAAAGACTTTCATTTTTTTCTTCAGAAAAATAACCAACTCATTTCTAAAAAAAAATTTAAAAAAATTTAAAAAATAGGACACTTAATGTAAAATATGTGACTTTTTTGATATTATGCAGCAGCTTTACTCAAAAATCTCCTGAATAAAAAAAAAAAATTCTGAAAAGAAACAATTTCGAAAAAATATGAGACTGTTTACTGGAAAATATTTGACTTTTTCTACACTGTAAAAATCAAACTTTCGCTACTTTGTTCAAAAACTAAAATCTGTATCGGAAAATATATAGTACCATTTTTCTTTTTTTTTTACCAGTACCTAGTATAAGTCTTCTGTACGGATTTTTTTTTAAAAAGTTTTAATAATTGACATTCTGCAGTAAAAATCAACAGGAAGTTAAAAATCACCCCTTCAAAATAAAATTTTTGTAAAAACCCGTCACCTTTTTTCAAACGTTATCTCCTCTGAGTGCGTTTGTCGTTTTGGCTTCGAAAAAAAAAAAAAAAAAAGCATGAATTTATACAGTAAAGAAAAAGTCAGATATCTACCAGGCTTCTTTACAAAAAATGTTGTGCAATTTGAGGGAAAGAGTTGCATAATATCCACTTAAAAGACCCCACATATTTCTTTTTCTTGAATTTTTTTTTTTTATTTTTTTCAGAAAATAAACAATTAATTTCTGTAAAATATTATACTTTTAATAGGAAATATGGGTTAATTTTTGTCTCCAAAATACTAAAAAATGTTGTGTCGGTTTGTATTCTTTTAATACAAAACCGCCTAACGATCCCCCCGCCCCCCTTTCAGTCCTTGCGGCATGAATTTTGATTGACAGGCGGCGGCACTCACCTGGTCTTTCTCCGGCTTGTCAGAAATGTCGTTGAGGCTGCTGGAGGTCAGGTTGCGGTGGGTGGGAGAGGGGCTGCCTGTTCAAAAGCACAACAACCTTGAGGAGAAGACCCTTGGAGAACCCCCACCAGGACGGAGGGAGGATGGGAGAGAAACACCGACACCCCCCCCGGAATCAAAGTCACCACGAAGAACCCAGAAAAAACCCGCAGTGCAGAAAAAACTTGCTCGAACTGCAAAATTCCTACCAGTTAACTTTAACTTGCCGGATAATAAACACCGGAGTGTAACTTTAGCCATCGAACTAGTATTACTAGTAGACCAACTAAACATTTACAAGCTGAAAATCAACACAGTCTGACTGATGGCCAGCTGTCCTCCGAGCATTGTGGGTAATAACGCCTTTGTCAGTGTGATGCAGCCTCGAAGAATAAATACCTTCCTGTACTGGGTTTAGCTGCCCGGGTGCACCCTGGGGGGGGGGGGGGGTTAAGGAAACATTTAAATGTAAAAACAACCAGGTTAGGACAGGTTAGTAGCGCTCAACTTCTACTACCCTCATTGGCCACTGCACACTCCAGCGCAATCTAATTAACAACAAATAAATGACAACAAACAAACGTTGTTTACAGTTTTGAGCGACACATTTCACAAATAAACCAAAAAAACGCACAAATAAAAAAATAAACCAACAATTAACAGGCGAGGATGTAATATAATTAAATTGCCTTTCTTGGGCTGTTCTTTAACACTAACTAATGAACTAACTAATAATGGTCACCTAGCCAACAGAAAATAAACGACAAACGAACTCTCAACCTTTGTCTGAACATTGCAATATAGTGTTTGGGAAACACTAACTAACTAACTGACTGACTGACTAACTGACTAACTAACTAACCAACGAACTAACTAACCAACTAACTAACTAACTAACCAACTAACTAACTAACTAACTAACAAACTAACTGTGTCTTTGACAACCCACTGAATTACAAGTGAACTAACTAATTAAAACGGCTGCATAGGTACATGTTGTCACTCACCTATTTTTCATAATCATTCTTACTAACTAACTAACTAACTAACTAACTAACTAACTAACTAACTAACTAACTAACTAACTAACAGTGGCTTTGACAACCCAACAAATTACAAGTGAACTAACTAATTAAAACAGCTGCATAAGTACATGTTGTCACTCACATGTTTTTCGTAATCATTGTAACTAACTAACTAACTAACTAACTAACTAACTAACTAACTAACAGCGCCTTTGACAACCCAATAAATTACAAGTGAACTAACTAATTAAAACATCTACATAGGTACATGTTGTCACTCACATATTTTTCGTAATCATTCTAACTAACTAACTAACCAACCGTGGCTTTGACAACCCAATAAATTACAAGTGAACTAACTAATTAAAACAGCTGCATAGGTACATGTTGTCACTCACATGTTTTTCGCAATAATTCTAACTAACTAACTAACTAACTAACTAACTAACAGCGCCTTTGACAACCCAATAAATTACAAGTGAACTAACTAATTAAAACAGCTGCATAGGTACATGTTGTCACTCACATATTTTTCGTAATCATTCTAACTAACTAACTAACTAACTAACTAACTAACTAACTAACTAACTAACTAACTAACTAACCATGGCTTTGACAACCCAATAAATTACAAGTGAACTAACTAATTAAAACAGCTGCATAGGTACATGTTGTCACTCACATATGTTTTGTAATCATTCTAACTAACTAACTAACTAACTAACTAACAGTGGCTTTGACAACCCAACAAATTACAAGTGAACTAACTAATTAAAACAGCTGCATAGGTACATGTTGTCACTCACATGTTTTTCGTAATCATTCTAACTAACTAACTAACTAACTAACTAACTAACTGCGCCTTTGACAACCCAATAAATTACAAGTGAACTAACTAATTAAAACAGCTACATAGGTACATGTTGTCACTCACATATTTTTCGTAATCATTCTAACTAACTAACTAACCAACTAACTAACTAACTAACTAACTAACTAACTAACCGTGGCTTTGACAACCTAATAAATTACAAGTGAACTAACTAATTAAAACAGCTGCATAGGTACATGTTGTCACCCACATATTTTTTGTAATCATTCTAACTAACTAACTAACTAACTAACTAACTAACTAACTAACTAACTAACTAACTAACTAACTAACTAACTAACTAACTAACTGACTGACTGACTGGCTGACTGACTAACAAACTAACTAACTAACCAACTGACTAACTAACTAGCCAACTAACTAACTAACTAACTAAATAAATAAATAACTAACCAACTAACTAACCAAATAAACAATTACCCCAGATAATGGCCTATTATCCAACGACCAACTTAGTACATCAAAAAACTAACCGACTCACCTACCTATCAAAAGGACAACTAATTAACTAACAAAACAACACATTATCTTGAAAAGCATTAACAAACTAACTAACGATGGCTTTTACCAGTTAACTAACCAATAGTAACAGCTGTATGGGAACATATGGTTACGTTTTTAGCAATAGTCGCATATTTTGCATAATCATTCTGACTAACTAACGACCTAAATACATAAATAAGTAATTACCCCAAAAGATGACCCATTATCCAACAACCAACTTAATACAGCTACAAACTAACCTACTAACCTGCCTACCAAAAGGACGACGAATTAACTAACAAAATAGCAACTCATTATCTTGAAAAACACTAACAAACTAACTAACAATGGCTCTGACAACCCAATTAATTACCAGTTAACTAACCAATAATAACAGCTGTATAGGTGCACATTGTTAAGTTACTAACATCACTCACATATTTTGAATAATCATTCTAACTCACTAACTAACTAAGTAAATAACTAATTACCCCAATTAATGACCCATTATCCAACAACCAACTAGCTACATCAAAAAACTAACCCACTAACCTACATACTAAAAAGACAACTAATTAACTAACAAAATAACAACTAGTTATTTTGAAAAACACTAACAAACTAACAATTTTTTTGACGACCCAATCAATTATCAGTTAACTAACCAATAATAACAGCTGTTTAGGAACATATTGTTAAGTTATTAGCATCAGTCACATATTTTGGATAATCATTCTAACTTAATAAGTAAATAAAGAAAGAAAGAACTAATTATCCCAAATAATGACCCATTATCCAACAACCAAATTAATACATTAAAAAACCAAGCCACTAACCTGCCTACCAAAATGACAACTAGTTAACTAACAAAACAACAACTCGTTATCTTGGAAAAACACACAGAAACTAACAATGGCTTTGACAACGCAATAAACTACCAGTTAACTAACCAATAATAACAGCTGTATTGGTACATATTGTTAAGTCATTAATATCATTCACATATTTTGCATAATCATTCCGACTAACTAACTAAATACATAAATAATTAGTTACCCCAAATAATGACCCAAATATCCAACAACCAAGTTCATACTTCAAAAAACTAACCTACCCACCAAAAGGACAACGAATTAGCTAACAAAACAACTCATTATTTTAAAAAAAACAAAACACTAACGACCTAACTAACAATGGCTTTAACAACCCAATAAACTAACAGTTAACTAACCAACAATAACAGCTGTATAGCTACATATTCTTAAGTTACTAACATCACTCACATATTTTGCATAATCATTTAAATTAACTAAATATGTAAATAACTAATTACCCCAAATAATGACCTATTATCCAACAACCAACTTAATACAACAAAAAACTAACCCACTAACTTACTTACCAAAAGGACAACTAATTAACTAACAAAATAACAACTCATTATCTTGAAGAAAAAAAACAACACCAATATAAATTAACTAGCAATAAATTACCAGGTAACTAACCAATAATAACAGCTGCGTAGGTACACATCGTTAAGTTACTACACATATTTTGCATAATCATTTTAACTAACTAAATAACCACATACAACAACCAACAACTGTTAACTAACTAAATAACAGCTCATTATCATGAGAAACACTAACTAACATTGGCCAAAAACACCTGCAAAACAATTAACTAACCAAACAATTAACGCAAAAAAAACACCACAAAAAGTAGACGGTTAATTAAGTATTTTGCCTAATAACCATCCACAAACTGACTCTGATTCAACTAGTGGTGTTGTATAATCATTCTAACTTTAACTAACCAACTAACAATGTTCTTGACTACTCAAAAAGATTCCTCTTAACCAACAAAAAATAACAGCAAAATAAGTACACATTATCATTTCATTAGCATCACTAATTTGCATAATTCCGATTAACTAACTAACCAAAATAATGACCCATTATCTAACATCCGACTTACCCACCAAAATAACAACCAATTAACTAACTATCGGGAAATAAAAACTCATTATCTCACAAACTAATAACTTCAAAACAAACTGACCAAAAAAAGTATATGCTAACTAATTGATGAAGACATTACCAACAAACAAATGACTAGTTAACCAAACAACTAACTTAACTCATCCCAACCAACTGGGGGATTTCAAAAAATAACATAAATTATGCATTTCTGCTGAATACTACTAACTCACTAAAAATGAACAAATGAACCAACTAACTAGTTAACTAGCCAACCTTAAAAAGCAATAGCAAATTAACAGCTAATTAAAGAACCAACCAACACGTTAGCGTATAAAAATAACAACCACTTAAGAGGACAAATATTTCGCTGTCAAATTCACCAACTAGTTATCCTACAACAAATTAATTACCAACAAACTAACCGCGACTAATAACACGTTACCATAATGACAACGAGGAAATTAACCAACTAAGAAAATGACCAGTTAACCAACCACCTTACTTAGCAAAAAAATCCAAGCAATTCAGTAATTTTCGAAAAATAACAAAACATATGTATTGTATATACAACTAACCTGCTCACCAAAGGACTAACTAACTAATTAACCAAAACAATGACTAATTAATGAAACAACCAACTCATTAGCTTACTTACCACTTAATACGACAAATATTTCACTCACTAAATCACCAACTGATTATGAAAATCTTCCAAACTAGTGAAGTCCCGACTAACTAACTAGAGTAATAACCCCACTAAGTGACAACCAACTAGCCTAAACTGCTAACTAACTACGGAATAACCCACTGGACAACTAACTAAGTAACTAATGCTGAGTTTTGCTGAAGTGGCCAATATGAAGGAATCAATGAAGTACTATCTATGTCGACGTTAGAGGTGTTAGAAGTCTGCCGCTCTTACTTGGTCGTCAACAAGAAAGACCAAGAAGTGGTTTCCGATCCAGTTCTTGCTCCTGATGTTGTGCCGGTGGGAACGGGACAAGGGGATCGGGAGTCAACTTACTGAGCCAGTCCATGCTGGCGCTCCTTTGGCTCTGCAAGTCCTCCATGGAGATGCCCCCCGACAGGCAAGTCATCGAGGTCTCCAAAGGACTACGGGCTTGGTTTTGGTCGGTTGGTTGGTTGGTTGGTTTGATTGTTTGTTTGTTTGTTTTTTAGGGAGCAGCGGCAGGTTAGCAGAGGCGGTCCGGTCCAGCAGAGATGGTGGAGGAGGAAGAAAGAGAGAAGAGAGAAGCCACAGAGCCACAATTTGAAGGCTGAGCCCACCCAACCAAAGGAAGAAGATCTACAAGAATCTACCAAGTCTCTTTCTGCGATGGAACCTCTAAAGCAAATTCACGACCCGGCAGGCACAAGACATTGATACAACGTTGATTATACATCAATTTCCTTTAAAACTGTCTTTGAAAGACTGTTGCGAAATAGTTGGGTTTGGAAATTGAGACAACGTTGAAGTCTAACCTTGGATCCACGTTGTTGGTTGGGAAATGACCAATTTTTAATGGTCGAATCAACGTCACAACCTGACGTTGAATCAACGTCGTCAAAATGTATGTTGTTTTAACGTTGTATTTGTGCTGTGGAATATTGGTTGGAAAATGACTAAAATTCAACGGTCAGATCAACGTCAGAACGTGTCATTGGTTATTGGTCATTTTCCAACCATTATTCTACGACACAAATACAGCATTGAAACAACATGCTTTTTGACGACGTTTAATCAATGTCGGGTTCTGACGTTGATTTGTCCATTGAATTTTGGTCATTTTCCGACCAATATTCTACAACAGACATACAACGCTGAAACAACATACTTTTTGACGACGTTTCATTAAAGTCAGGTTCTAATGTTGATTTTAGCATTGAAATTTGGTCATTTTCCAACCAATTATCTACAACACAAATACAACATTTGAAAAAACATACTTTTTGAAGACGTTTAATCAATGTCGGGTTCTGACGTTGGTTTGAGCATTGAAATTTGGTCACTTTCCAAACAATATTCTACAACAAAAATACAACGTTGAAACAACATGCTTTTTGACGATGTTTAATCAATGCCGGATTTGACTATTGAATTTTAGTCATTCTCCAACCAATATTCTACTACACAAATAAAACATTGAAACAACATACTTTTTGACGACATTAAATCAATGTCGTGTTCTGACGTTGGTTTGACCATTGAAATGTGGTCACTTTCCAACCAATTATCTACAACACAAATACAACATTTGAAACAACATGCTTTTCGACGATGTTTAATAAATGCTGGATTTGACCATTGAAATTTGGTCACTTCCCAACCAATTATCTACAACACAAATACAACAATGGACAAATCAACGCCAGAACCCGACATTGATTAAACGTCGTCAAAAAGCATGTTTTTTTCAATGCTGTATTTGTGTTGTAGAATAATGGTTGGAAAATGACCAAATTTCAATGGTCAAATCCAGCATTGATTAAACATCGTCAAAAAAAGGATGTTGTTTCTAATGTATTTGTGTTGTAGAATATTGGTTGGAAAATGACTACATTTCATTGGTCAACAATGTCGGAATTAAACCTTTTTAAATAGCATGTTGTTTCAGCGCTGTGTTTGTGTTGTAGAATGTTGGTTAGGAAATGACCAAATTGCAATGGTCAAATCAATGTTGAAAACTCAACATTGACTAAGCGTTGTCAAAAAGTATGTAGTTTCAATGTTTTCATTGTGTAGAAGAACATTGGTTGGAGAATGACTAAAACTCATTGGTCAACTCCGGCATTGATTAAACATCGTCAAAAAGCATGTTGTTTCAAATGTTGTATTTGTGTCGTAGAATATTGGTTGGAAAGTGACCAAATTTCAAAGGTCAAATCAACGTCAGAACACGACATTGATTTAATGTCTTCAAAAAGTATGTTGTTTCAATGTTTTATTTGTGTAGTAGAATATTGGTTGGAGAATGACTAAAATTCAATAGTCAAATCCGGCATTGATTAAACATCGTCAAAAAGCATGTTGTTTCAACGTTGTATTTTTGTTGTAGAATATTGTTTGGAAAATGACCAAATTTCAATGGTCAAACCAACGTCAGAACCCGACATTGATTAAACGTCGTCAAAAAGTATGTTGTTTCAATGTTGTATTTGTGTTGTCAAATATTGGTTGGGAAATGACCAAAATTCAATGTACAAATCAACGTCAGAACCCAACATTGATTAAACGTCGTCAAAAAGTATGTTGTTTCAACGTTGTATTTGTATTGTAGAATATTGGTTGAAAAATGACCAAATTTAAATGGTCAAATCAACGTCAGAACCTGACATTGAATCAACGTCGTCAAAATGTATGTTTTTTTATCGTTGTATTTGTGTTGTAGAATATTGGTTGGAAAATGACAAAAATTCAATGGTCAAATCAACGTCAAAACGTGGCATTGGTTAAACGTTAAAAAGTATGTTGTTTCAACGTTAGGATTTGAGTTGTAGAATATTGGTTGGGAAATGACTCCATTTCAATGGTCAAATCAATATCGGAACCTGACATTGATTAAACATCTTCAAAAAGTATGTTGTTTCAATGTTGTATTTGTGTTGTCAAATATTGGTTGGGAAATGACCAAAATTCGATGTACAAATCAACGTCAGAACCCAACATTGATTAAACGTCGTCAAAAAGTATGTTGTTTCAACGTTTTATTTGAGTGGTAGCATATTGGTTGAAAAATGACCAAATTTTAATGGTCAAACCAACGTCAGAACCTGACATTGATTAAACGTCTTCACAAAGTATGTTGTTTCAACGTTGTATTCGTGTTGTAGAATATTGGTTAGGAAATGACCAGATTTCAATGGTCGAATCAACGCCACAACCAGACTTTGATTAAACGTTGTCAAAAAGTATGTTGATTCAATGTTTTCATTGTGTAGTAGAATAATGGTTGGAAAATGACTAAAATTCAATGGTCAAATCAACGTCAGAACGTGGCATTGGTTAAACGTTAAAAAGGATGTTGTTTCAACGTTAGGATTTGAGTTGTAGAATATTGGTTGGGA
The DNA here is from genome assembly GCF_033978795.1 of Nerophis ophidion. Classification (NCBI taxonomy): domain Eukaryota; kingdom Metazoa; phylum Chordata; class Actinopteri; order Syngnathiformes; family Syngnathidae; genus Nerophis; species Nerophis ophidion. Next base: position 10,047,401 of record NC_084611.1, on the reverse strand, counting down.
CATAACTCCATTTCAATGGTCAATTCAATATCAGAACCTGACAATGATTAAACGTCTTCAAGAAAATGTTGTTTCAATGTTGTATTTGTGTTGTCAAATATTGGTTGGGAAACGACCAAAATTCAATATACAAATCAACGTCCGAATCCAACATTGATTAAACGTCGTCAAAAAGTATGTTGTTTCAACGTTTTATTTTTGTGGTAGTATATTGGTTGCAAAATGACCAAATTTCAATGGTGGAATCAACGTCACAACCTGACATTGAATCAACGTCGTCAAAACGTATGTTGTTTTAACGTTGTATTTGTGTTGTGGAATATTGGTTGGAAAATGACTAAAATTCAATGGTCAAATCAACGTCAGAACGTGGCATTGGTTAAACATTAAAAATTATGTTGTTTCAACGTTGGGATTTGAGTTGTAGAATATTGGTTGGGAAATGACTCCATTTCAATGGTCAAATCAATATCGGAACCTGACATTGATTAAACGTCTTCAAAAAGTATGTTGTTTCAATGTTGTATTTGTGTTGTCAAATATTGGTTGGGAAATGACCAAAATTCGATGTACAAATCAACGTCAGAACCCAACATTGATTAAACGTCTTCAAAAAGTATGTTGTTTCAACGTTTTATTTGAGTGGTAGTATATTGGTTGAAAAATGACCAAATTTTAATGGTCAAACCAACGTCAGAACCTTACATTGATTAAACGTCTTCACAAAGTATGTTGTTTCAATGTTGTATTCGTGTTGCAGAATATTGGTTAGGAAATGACCAGATTTCAATGGTCAAATCAACCCCACAACCAGACTTTGATTAAACGTTGTCAAAAAGTACTTTGATTAAATGTTTTCGTTGTGTAGTAGAATAATGGTTGGAAGATGACTAAAATTCAATGGTCAGATCAACGTCAGAACGTGGCATTGGTTAAACGTTAAAAAGTATGTTGTTTCAACGTTGGGATTTGAGTTGTAGAATATTGGTTGGGAAATGACTCCATTTCAATGGTCAAATCAGTATCAGAACCTGACATTGATTAAACGTCTTCAAAAAGTATGGGAAATGACCAAAATTCAATGTACAAATCAACGTCCGAACCCAACATTGATTAAACGTCGTCAAAAAGTATGTTGTTTCAACGTTTTATTTGTGTGGTAGTATATTGGTTGAAAAATGACCAAATTTAAATGGTCAAATCAACGTCAGAACCTGACATTGAATCAACGTCGTCAAAATGTATGTTGTTTCAACGTTGTATTTGAGTTGTAGAATATTGGTTGGGAAATGACTCCATTTCAATGGTCAAATCAATATCGGAACCTGACATTGATTAAACATCTTCAAAAAGTATGTTGTTTCAATGTTGTATTTGTGTTGTCAAATATTTGTTGGGAAATGACCAAAATTAGATTACAAATCAACGTCAGAACCCAACATTGATTAAACGTCGTTGTTTCAACGTTTTATTTTTGTGGTAGTATATTGGTTGCAAAATGACCAAATTTCAATGGTGGAATCAACGTCACAACCTGACATTGAATCGTCAAAACATATGTTGTTTTAACGTTGTATTTGTGTTGTAGAATATTGGTTGGAAAATGACAAAAATTCAATGGTCAAATCAACGTCAGAATGTGGCATTGGTTAAACGTTAAAAAGTATGTTGTTTCAACGTTGGGATTTGAGTTGTAGAATATTGGTTGGGGTATAACTCCATTTCAATGGTCAATGCAATATCAGAACCTGACATTGATTAAACGTCTTCAAAAAGTATGTTGTTTCAACGTTAGGATTTGAGTTGTAGAATATTGGTTGGGAGATGACCAAAATTCAATGTAAAAATCAACGTCAGAACCCAACATTGATTAAACGTCGTCAAAAAGTATGTTGTTTCAACGTTTTATTTGTGTGGTAGTATATTGGTTGAAAAATGACCAAATTTAAATGGTCAAATCAACGTCAGAACCTGACATTGATTGAACGTCTTCACAAAGTTTGTTGTTTCAACGTTGTATTCGTGTTGAAGAATATTGGTTGGAAAATTACTAAAATTCAATGGTCAAATCAACGTCAGAACGTGGCATTGGTTAAACGTTAAAAAGTATGTTGTTTCAACGTTAGGATTTGAGTTGTAGAATATTGGTTGGGAAATGACTCCATTTCAATGGTCAAATCAATATCGGAACCTGACATTGATTAAACGTCTTCAAAAAGTATGTTGTTTCAATGTCGTATTTGTGTTGTCAAATATTGGTTGGGAAATGACCAAAATTCAATATACAAATCAACGTCCGAACCCAACATTGATTAAACGTCGTTGTTTCAACGTTTTATTTTTGTGGTAGTATATTGGTTGCAAAATGACCAAATTTCAATGGTGGAATCAACGTCACAACCTGACATTGAATCAACGTCGTCAAAACGTATGTTGTTTTAACGTTGTATTTGTGTTGTAGAATATTGGTTGGAAAATGACTAAAATTCAATGGTCAAATCAACGTCAGAACGTGGCATTGGTGAAACGTTAAAAAGTATGTTGTTTCAACGTTGGGATTTGAGTTGTAGAATATTGGTTGGGAAATGACTCCATTTCAATGGTCAAATCAGTATCAGAACCTGACATTGATTAAACGTCTTCAAAAAGTATGGGAAATGACCAAAATTCAATGTACAAATCAACGTCCGAATCCAACATTGATTAAACGTCGTCAAAAAGTATGTTGTTTCAACGTTTTATTTGTGTGGTAGTATATTGGTTGGAAAATGACCAAATTTAAATGGTCAAATCAACGTCAGAACCTGACATTGAATCAACGTCTTCACAAAGTATGTTGTTTCAACGTTGTATTCGTGTTGTAGAATATTGGTTGGAAACTGACAAAAATTCAATGGTCAAATCACCGTTGATTAAACGTTAAAAAGTATGTTGTTTCAACGTTAGGATTAGAGTTGTAGAATATTGGTTGGGAAATGACTCCATTTCAATGGTCAAATCAACATCAGAACCCAACATTGATTAAACGTCGTCAAAAAGTATGTTGTTTCAATGTTGTATTTGTGTTGTCAAATATTGGTTGGGAAATGACCAAAATTCGATGTACAAATCAATGTCAGAACCCAACATTGATTAAACGTCGTCAAAAAGTATGTTGTTTCAACGTTGTATTTGTGTTGTAGAATATTGGTTGGGAAATGACCAAAATTCGATGTACAAATCAATGTCAGAACCCAACATTGATTAAACGTCGTCAAAAAGTATGTTGCTTCAACGTTGTATTTGTGTTGTAGAATATTGGTTGGAAAATGACCACAATTCAATGGTCAAACCAACATCACAACCCGACATTGATTAAACGTCGTCAATAAGTATGTAGTTTCAACGTTTTATTTGTATAGTAGAATATTGGTTGGAAAATGACTAAAATTCAATGGTCAAGGTTAAACATCGTCAAAAAGTATGTTGTTTCAACGTTGTATTTGTGTTGTAGAATATTGGTTAAAAAATGACCAAATTTCAATGGTCAAATCCAACATTGATTAAAAATCGTCAAAAAGCATTTTGTTTCAAATGTTGTATTTGTGTTGTAGTTAATTGGTTGGAAAATGACCAAAATTCAATGGTCAAATTTATGTCAGAACCCGACATTGATTCAACGTTGTACTTGTGTCGTGGAACATCGGTTAGGAAATTGCCAGATTTCAATGGTCAAATCAACGTCAGAACCCAACATTGATTAAACGTTGTCAAAGAGTATGTTGTTTCAATGTTGTATTTGTGTTGTAGAATAATGGTTGGAAAATGACCAAAATTCAATGGTCAAATCAACGTCAGAACCCGTCATTGATTAAACGTCGTCAATAAGCATGTTGTTTCAACGTTGTATTTTTCTTGTAGAATATTGTTTGGAAAATGACTAAATTTCAATGGTCAAGATTAAACATCGTCAAAAAGCATGTTGTTTCAACGTTGTATTTGTGTTGTAGATAATTGGTTGGAAAATGACCAAAATTCAATGGTCAAGATTAAACATCGTCAAGAAGGATGTTGTTTCAAATGTTGTATTTATGTTGTAGATAATTGGTTGGAAAATGACCAAAATTCAATTGTCAAATCAACGTCAGAACCCAACATTGATTAAACGTTGTCAAAAAGTATGTTGTTTCAACGTTTTATTTGTGTAGTAGAATATTGGTTGGAAAATGACTAAAATTCAATGGTCAAGATTATACATCGTCAAAAAGTATGTTGTTTCAACGTTGTATTTTTGTTGTAGATAATTGGTTGGAAAATGACCAAAATTCAATGGTCAAATCAAAGTCACAACCTGACATTGATTAAACGTCGTCAAAATGTATGTTGTTTCAATGTTGTATTTGTATTGTAGAATATTGGTTGGAAAATGACCAAATTTCAATGGTCAAATCCAGCATTGATTAAACATTGTCAAAAAGCATGTTGTTTCAAAATTTGTATTTGTGTTGTAGATAATTGGCTGGAAAATTACCAAAATTTAATGGTCAAATTAACGTCAGAACCCAACATTGATTAAACGTTGTCAAAAAGTATGTTGTTTCAACGTTGTATTTTTGTTGTAGAATATTGTTTGGAAAATTACCAAAATTTAATGGTCAAATTAACGTCAGAACCCGACATTGATTAAACGTCTTCAAAAAGTATGTTGTTTCAACGTTGTATTTGTGTTGTGAAATATTGGTCGGGAAATGACCAAAATTCAATGGTCAAACCAACATCACAACCCAACATTGATTAAACGTTGTCAAAAAGTATGTCGTTTCAACGTTTTGTTTGTGTAGTAGAATATTGGTTGGACAATGACTAAAATTCAATGGTCAAGATTAAACATCGTCAAAAAGTATGTTGTTTCAACGTCATATTTGTGTTGTAGAATATTGGTTGGTCAATGACCAAATTTCAATGGTCAAATCCAACATTGATTAAAAATCGTGAAAAAGCATGTTTTTTCAAATGTTGTATTTGTGTTGGAGATAATTGGTTGGAAAATGACCAAAATTCAATGGTCAAATTAATGTCAGAACCCGACATTGATTAAACATTGTCAAATAGTATGTTGTTTCAACGTTGTATTTTTGTTGTAGAATATTGTTTGGTAAATGACCAAAATTCAATGGTCAAATCCGTCATTGATTAAACATTGTCAAAAAGCATGTTGTTTCAAATGTTGTTTCTGTGTTGTAGTTAATTGGTTGGAAAATGACCAAAATTCAATGGTCAAATCAACGTCATAACCCGACATTGATTAAACGTTGTCAAAAAGTATGTTGTTTCACGTTGTATTTTTGTTGTAGAATATTGGTTGGAAAATGACTAAAATTCAATGGTCAAGATTAAACATCGTCAAGAAGGATGTTGTTTCAAATGTTGTATTCTTGTTGTAGATAATTGGTTGGAAAATGACCAAAATTCAATGGTCAAATCAACGTCAGAACCCGACATTGATTAAACGTCGTCAAAAAGTATGTAGTTTCAACGTTGTATTTGTGTAGTAGAATATTGGTTCGAAAATGACTAATATTCAATGGTCAAATCCCGCATTGATTAAATATCATCAAAAAGTATGTTGTTTCAATGTTTTATTTGTGTAGTAGGATATTGGTTGGAAAATGACCGAAATTCAATGGTCGAATCAACGTCAGAACCCAACATTGATTAAACGTCGTCAAAAAGTACGTTGTTTCAATGTTTTATTTGTGTAGTAGAATATTGGTTGGAAAATGACTAAAATTCAATGGTCAAGATTAAACATCGTCAAAAAGGATGTTGTTTCAAATGTTGTATTTGTGTAGTACAATATTGGTTAAAAAATGATCAAATTTCAATGGTCAAATCCAGCATTGATTATAAATCATCAAAAAGCATGTTGTTTCAAATGTTGTATTTGTGTTGTAGACAATTGGTTGGAAAATGACCAAAATTCAATGGTCAAATCAACGTCAGAAACCGACATTGATTTAACGTTGTCAAAAAGTATGTTGTTTCAACGTTGTATTTGTGTCATAGAACATCGGTTAGGAAATTACCAAATTTCAATGGTCAAACCAACATCACAACCCGACATTCATTAGACGTCGTCAATAAGTATGTTGTTTCAACGTTTTATTTGTGTAGTAGAATATTGGTTGGAAAATGACTAAAATTCAATGGTCGAGATTAAACATCGTCAAAAAGTATGTTGTTTCAACGTTGTATTTGTGTTGTAGAATATTGGTTGGAAAATGACCAAAATTCAATGGTCAAGATTATACATCGTCAAAAAGTATGTTGTTTCAACGTTGTATTTTTGTTGTAGATAATTGGTTGGAAAATGACCAAAATTCAATGGTCAAATCAACGTCAGAACCCAACATTGATTAAACGTCGTGAAAAGGTATGTTGTTTCAACGTTGTATTTTTGTTGTAGAATATTGGTTGGAAAATGACTAAAATTCAATGGTCAAGATTAAACATCGTCAAGAAGGATGTTGTTTCAAATGTTGTATTTGTGTCGTAGAATATTGGTTGGAAAATGACTAAAATTCAATGGTCAAGATTAAACATCGTCAAAAAGTATGTTGTTTCAATGTTTTATTTGTGTAGTAGAATATTGGTTCGAAAATGACTAATATTCAATGGTCAAATCCCGCATTGATTAAATATCGTCAAAAAGCATGTTGTTTCAACGTTGTATTTGTGTCATAAAATATTGGTCGGAAAATGACCAAAATTCAATGGACAAATCAACCAACGTCAGAACCCGACATTGATTAAACGTCATCAAAAAGGATGTTGTTTCAATGTTTTATTTGTGTCGTAGAACATCGGTTAGGAAATTACCAGATTTCAATGGTCAAATCAACGTCAGAACCCAACATTGATTAAACATTGTCAAAAAGTATGTTGTTTCAACGTTGTATTTGTGTTGTCAAATATTGGTTGGTAAATGACCAAAATTCAATGGTCAAATCCAGCATTGATTAAACATTGTCAAAAAGCATGTTGTTTCAAATGTTGTTTTTGTGTTGTAGATAATTGGTTGGAGAATAACCAAAATGCAATGGTCAAATTAATGTCAGAACCCGACATTGAATAAACGTTGTCTAAAAGTATGTTGTTTCAAATGTTGTATTTATGTTGTAGATAATTGGTTGGAAAATGACCAAAATTCAATGGTCAAATCAACGTCAGAACCCGACATTGATTAAACGTCGTCAATAAGTATGTAGTTTCAACGTTTTATTTGTGTAGTAGAATATTGGTCGGAAAATGAGTAAAATTCAATGGTCAAGATTAAACATCGTCAATAAGTATGTTGTTTCAACGTTGTATTTTTGTTGTAGAGAATTGGTTGGAAAATGACCAAAATTCAATGGTCAAATCAACGTCAGAACCCGACATTGATTAAACGTCGTCAAAAAGTATGTTGTTTCAATGTTTTATTTGTGTAGTAGAATATTGGTTGGAAAATGACTAAAATTCAATGGTCAAGATTATACATCGTCAAAAAGTATGTTGTTTCAACGTTGTATTTTTGTTGTACATAATTGGTTGGAAAATGACCAAAATTCAATTGTCAAATCAACGTCAGAACCCAACATTGATTAAAAGTCGTGAAAAAGTATTTTGTTTCAACGTTGTATTTTTGTTGTAGAATATTGGTTGGAAAATGACTAAAATTCAATGGTCAAGATTAAACATCGTCAAGAAGGATGTTGTTTCAACGTTGTATTTTTGTTGTAGAGAATTGGTTGGAAAATGACCAAAATTCAATGGTCAAATCAACGTCAGAACCCGACATTGATTAAACGTCGTCAAAAAGTATGTTGTTTCAATGTTTTATTTGTGTAGTAGAATATTGGTTCGAAAATGACTAATATTCAATGGTCAAATCCCGCATTGATTAAATATCGTCAAAAAGCATGTTGTTTCAAATGTTGTATTTGTGTTGTAGATAATTGGCTGGAAAATTACCAAAATTTAATGGTCAAATTAATGTCAGAACCCAACATTGATTAAACGTTGTCAAAAAGTATGTTGTTTCAATGTTTTATTTGTGTAGTAGAACATTGTTTGGGAAATAACCAAAATTTAATGGTCAAATCAACGTCAGAACCCAACATTGATTAAACGTTGTCAAAGAGTATGTTGTTTCAACGTTGAATTTGTGTTGTAGAATAATGGTTGGAAAATGACCAAAATTCAATGGTCAAATCCAGCATTGATTAAACGTCGTCAAAAAGCATGTTGTTTCGAATGTTGTATTTGTGTTGTAGAGAATTGGTTGGAAAATGACCAAAATTCAATGGTCAAATCAACGTCAGAACCCGGCATTGATTAAACGTCGTCAAAAAGTATGTTGTTTCAATGTTTTATTTGTGTAGTAGAATATTGGTTGGAAAATGACTAAAATTCAATGGTCAAGATTAAACATCGTCAATAAGTATGTTGTTTCAACGTTGTATTTTTGTTGTAGATAATTGGTTGGTCAATGACCAAATTTCAATGGGTCGAATCCAGCATTGATTAAACATCGTCAAAAAGCATGTTGTTTCGAATGTTGTATTTGTGTTGTAGAATATTGGTTGGAAAGTGACCAAAATTCAATGGTCAAATCAACGTCAGAACCCGACATTGATTAAACGTCGTCAAAAAGTATGTTGTTTCAATGTTTTATTTGTGTAGTAGAATATTGGGTGGAAAATGACTAAAATTCAATGGTCAAGATTAAACATCGTCAATAAGTATGTTGTTTCAACGTTGTATTTGTGTTGTAGAGAATTGGTTGGAAAATGACCAAAATTCAATGGTCAAATCAACGTCAGAACCCGACATTGATTAAATGTCGTCAAAAAGTATGTTGTTTCAATGTTTTATTTGTGTAGTAGAATATTGGGTGGAAAATGACTAAAATTCAATGGTCAAAATTAAACATCGTCAAGAAGGATGTTGTTTCAAATGTTGTATTTGTGTAGTAGAATATTGGTTCGAAAATGACTAATATTCAATGGTCAAATCCCGCATTGATTAAATATCGTCAAAAAGCATGTTGTTTCAACGTTGTATTTGTGTCGTAAAATATCGGTCGGAAAATGACCAAAATTCAATGGACAAATCAACCAACGTCAGAACCCGACATTGATTAAACGTCGTCAAAAAGGATGTTGTTTCAACGTTAGGTTTGAGTTGCCCCAGGTCAGTACCTCGTTCAGGAAGTTCTCAACGTTGTTTCAATGTCTCGCGTCTGCTCGGTAAGAAGTATTACCATTTTTTCTGCCTTGTGTTGGACTTTCGAGGTTCCACTGCGTTCGGAGGGGAACATTATTGCCGTAGCGCACACGTCCTTGGAAAGAAGGGCTTTGTCCGACAAATGTGTCATTTATCCTTGAACTATGTCGTAATGGCTTGATAAGAGCGTCCCGGCGCCGTCGGGAACAGCGAGGGACGTTTTGTTTTGATACGATAGTCGTAAACATTTGTGATAAGTGTACTCGAGAGTCATAAAAACAACAAAAAAACTTTCCAAAGATTAATGGCTGGCAACAGATCAAAGACATTATCAATGAACAGGTGATCGGCGGCATGCAGTCAGAGGCAGGATGGCGCTGTCTGGCAACCTTTCGCCGGCCACTACATTAGGTACACCCCAAGACGGGGTCGTAATATTAGAGGCGTCATACACGAAAGGTGGAGAAAAAAACGACAGCCGTCCATCCTGCCTATCAAAATACGTGGCTTATTAATAACTAACAAGTTGCTAACTAATACAAAACTGGGTCAGTTTGTGGCTTGTTGGCTACAGCGGACACTTCATTAGGTACACCTTGAATAGAGATATTAATAAGGTTTATAGGTATTATTGAATAACACAATATTTCACCAAACAGATGATAAATAAGTCATGAAATAAGTACATTTCTACGTTGGGTAAGTGAAAAATTTCCAGTACAATTCAAACACATTCCTTTATATTTGAAAATGTATATTTATTTCGAATATTTTTTTGCTTTTTTTTTTGCCAATCGGGAGAGAAGTCATCATTTTTACCAGTAAAAACGTTGTCATTTTTTATGTAAATACATTGGTAATGTCAGCATTTCACGAGAAAAAAAGTTGCATTTTTAAAAATATTTTGATGTTTTTTTTTTAATTACATGGTTTATTTGGTTTTATATTTATTTAATTCTGACAACAACAAAAAAATCAAATAGTCTTCATGTTTTTGGAATGCTTGCAAAACAAAACACTCATTCACTGCACTTACAGTATGTTATGCACTTAATTTGAGCACTGTAGTGCACTTGAATTGTGCACTTCGTTAAGTGCATTCAACTCATGCACTTGTGGCACGCTGTTAACATACTACCCACCTACCCTGTGCCCTTACTTTGTGCACTAAACATGTGCACTTAGTGCACTTATTTTTTTTGCACACTTAATTTGTGCACTTATGTTTTGCACTTAACTTGTGTACAGTATGTAGGTGAACTTTACCAATGCAATTAGTTGGTGAACGTCATGTGCGCACTAAACTTGTGCACTTAACATGTGCACTTGGGGTATGCACTTATTTCCTTTACTGCACTTGCAGACTTTATATGTGCACTTTAATTTTGCACTAAGTGCAGTCATGTCTCGCGCCTAACCTGTGCACTTACATCTTGCAATCAACATGTGCACTTATTTAATTTGCACTTAATGTGTGCACTTAGGCGGTGCACCTATTTTCCTTACTGAACTTGTGGACTAAACATGTACACTTAATATGTGTGTTGAGTGCACTTAGCGCACTTATTTTGCGCACTCCACTTGTACACTCATGGCACGCACTCAACATGCGCACTTAACTTATGTTCTTAAGTGCATTTACCTTGTGCACTGAGGTGATGCACTTATTTTGCGCACTAAACTTGTGCACTTAACATGTGCACTTAGGGTATGCACTTATTTCCTTTACTGCACTTGCAGACTTTATATGTGCACTTTAATTTTGCACTAAGTGCAGTCATGTCTCGCGCCTACCTTGTGCACTTACAGCTTGCAATCAACATCTGCACTTATCTCATTTGCACTCAATGTGAGCACTTAGGCGGTGCACCTATTTTCCTTACTGAACTTGTGGACCAAACATGTGCACTTAGTATGTGTATTGAGTGCACTTAGCACACTTATTTTGCACACTCCACTTGTACACTCATGGCACGCACTCAACATGCGCACTTAACTTATGTTCTTAAGTGCATTTACCTTGTGCACTGAGGTGATGCACTTATTTTGCGCACTAAACTTGTGCACTTAACATGTGCACTTAGGGTATGCACTTATTTCCTTTACTGAACTTGCAGACTTTATATGTGCACTTTAATTTTGCACTAAGTGCAGTCATGTCTCGCGCCTAACTTGTGCACTTACATCTTGCAATCAACATGTGCACTTATCTAATTTGCACCTAATGTGTGCACTTAGGCGGTGCACCTATTTTCCTTACTGAACTTGTGGACCAAACATGTGCACTTAATATGTGTATTGAGTGCACTTAGCACACTTATTTTGCTCACTCCACTTGTACACTTAACATGTGCACTTAGGGTATGCACTTATTTCCTTTACTGAACTTGCAGACTTTATTATGTGCACTTTAATTTTGCACTAAGTGCAGTCATGCCTCGCGCCTAACCTGTGCACTTACAGCTTGCCATCAACATGTGCACTTATCTAATTTGCACTTAATGTGTGCACTTAGGCGGTACACCCATTTTCCTTACTGAACTTGTGGACTAAACATGTACACTTAATATGTATGTTGAGTGCACTTAGCACACTTATTTTGCGCACTCCACTTGTGCACTCATGGCACGCACTCAACATGCGCACTTATATATTCTTAAGTGCATTTACCTTGTGCACTGAGGTGATGCACTTATTTTGCGCACTAAACTTGTGCACTTAACATGTGCACTTAGGGTAGGCACTTGTTTCCTTTACTGAACTTGCAGACCTTATATGTGCACTTTAATGTTGCACTAAGTGCACTTATGTCTCGCACCTAACTTGTGCACTAACAGCTTGCAATCAACATGTGCACTTATCTAGAGTAATTATTTGCACTTAACGTGCACTTAGGTGGTGCACTTATCATGTGTACTTGGGCGGTGCACATATTTTGCTTACGGAACTTGTGGACCAAACATGTGCACTCAACATGGGTATCGAGTGCACTTGGCACACTTATTTTGCGCACTCAACTTGTACAGTTATGGGACGCACTCAACATGTGCACTTAACTTATTTTCTTAATTGCATTTACCTTGTGCACTGAGGTGATGCACTTATTTTGCGCACTAAACTTGTGCACTTAACATGTGCACTTAGGGTAGGCACTTCTTTCTTTTAGTGAACTTGCAGACTTTATACCTGCACTTTAATTTTGCACTAAGTGCAGTTATGTCTCTCACCTAAGCTGTGCACTAACAGCTTGCAATCAACATGTGCGCTTATCTCGAGTAATTATTTGCACTTAACTTGTGCACTTAGGTGGCGCACCTATTTTGCACAGTTAATATGTGTACTTAGGAAGTGCACCTATTTTGCTTACTGAACTTGTGGACCAAACATATGCACTTAACATGTGTATTGAGTGCACTTAGTGCACTTATATTGCGCACTCAACTTCTACAGTTATGGCACGCACTCAACATGTGCACTTATGTTATGTTCATAAGTGCACCTAAATAGTGCACTTTTTGCACACTTAACTTGTACTCTTAACATTTGCACTTAGCTTGTGTTCTTAAGTGCACTTACCTTGTGCACTTAGGTGGCAAACTTATTTTCCGCACTAAACTTGTGCACTTAGTGCATTCATCTTGCTCACTTGACTTGTGTATGTAAGTGCACTTAACCCGAGCACTTAGGTGGTGCACTAAACCAGTGCACTTAGGGGATGCAATTATTTATTCACTAAACTTGTGCCTTTTACATGTGCGTTAACTTTTGTAATTAAGTCCACTTGAATTTTGCACTCAGTGCACTTTTGTTGCGTCATTTCCACCTAACATATGCACTTAAGTTGTGCACAATAATGTTATTCTTTTTTTAAGGTGGAATTTTTCCACTAGCGTACCTAATGAAGTGGCCGGTGTGCATTTCTACGTTAGTGGTCTTAGATTAGTGCGTTAAAGAGATAAAAAAAAACTAAAGTTTGTGATTAAAAACTACTTTACTATAGTTTTAGTATAACAGAGTCTCACTTGTGGTGGCTGTTACATTATGGTGTTTACCAATGTACATTATGGTGTTTACTAATGTACATTACGGTGTTTACTAATATATATTTTGGTGTTTAACATTGTACATTATGGTGTTTACTAATGTACATTACGGTGTTTACTAATATATATTTTGGTGTTTAACATTGTACATTATGGTGTTTACTAATGTACATTACGGTGTTTACTAATATATATTTTGGTGTTTAACATTGTACATTATGGTGTTTACTAATGTACATTATGGTATTTAGTATTGTTCATTATGGTGTTTACTAATTTACATTATGGTGTTTATCATTGTACATTATGGTATTTACCATTTTACCTTATGGTGTTTACCAATGCACATTATGGTGTTCACCATTGTACATTATAGTGTTAAATAATGTACAATATGGTGTTTACTAATGTACATTATGGTGTTTAGCATTGTATGTTATGGTATTTACCATTGTATGTTATGGTATTTACTAATGTACATGATGGTGTTTAACATTGTACATTATGGTGTTTACTAATGTACATTATGGTGTTCACCATTGTACATGATGGTGTTTACCATTTTACATTATGGTCTTTACTAATGTATATTACTGTGTTTACTAATATATATTTTTGTGTTTACCATTGTACATTACGGTGTTTACTAATGTACAGTATGATCTTTACTAATGTACACTATGGTGTTTACTAATGTGTATAATGGTGTTTACTATTGTCGCATTATGGTCTTTATTAATGTACATTATGGTGTTTACCATTGTACATTATGGTGTTTAATATTGTACATTATGGTGTTTACTAATGTACAGTATGGTCTTTACTAATGTACATTATGGTGTTTACTAATGTGTAATATGGTTTTTACTATTGTCACATTATGGTCTTTACTAATGTACATTATGGTGTTTACCATTGTACATTATGTGTTTACTAATGTACATTGAGGTGTTTACTAGTGTACAATATGGTGTTAACCATTTCACATTATGGTGTTTACTAATGTACATTATGGTGTTTACTAATGTACATTATTGCACATTATGGTGTTTACTAATGTACATTTTGGTGTTTACTAATGTACAATATGGGGTTAACCATTTCATGGTGTTTACTAATGTACATTATGGTGTTCACCATTGTACATGGTGTTTACCATTGTACATTATGGTCTTTACTTATGTACATTGTGGTATTTACTAATATATATTTTGGTGTTTACCATTGTACATTACGGTGTTTACTAATGTACAGTATGATCTTTACTAATGTACACTATGGTGTTTACTAATGTGTATTATGGTGTTTACTATTGTCACATTATGGTCTTTACTAATGTACATTATAGTGTTTACCATTGTACATTATGGTGTTTAACATTGTACATTATGGTGTTTACTAATGTACAGTATGGTCTTTACTAATGTACATTATGGTGTTTACTAATGTGTAATATGGTTTTTACTATTGTCACATTATGGTCTTTACTAATGTACATTATGGTGTTTACCATTGTACATTATGGTATTTACTAATGTACATTAAGGTGTTTACAAGTGTGCAATATGGTGTTAACCATTTCACAATATTGTGTTTACTAATGTACAATTTGGTCTTAACCATTTCACATTATGGTGTTTACTATTGTACATTATGGTGTTTACTAGTGTACATTATGGTGTTAACAATTTCACATTATGGTGTTTACTAATATACAGTATGGTGTTAACCATTTCACATTATGTTGTTTACTAATGTACATTATGGTGTTTACTAATGTACATTATGGTGTTTACCATTGTACATAATGGTGTTTACTAATGTACAGTATGGTCTTTACTAATGGTGTTTACTAATTTGTAATATGGTTTTTACTATTGTCACATTATGGTCTTTAATAATGTACATTATGGTGTTTACCATTGTATATTATGGTGTTTACTAATGTACATTAAGGTGTTTACTAATGTACATTATGGTGTTAACCATTTCACATTATGGTGTTTACTAACGTACATTATGGTGTTTACCATTGAACATTATGGTGTTTACTAATGTACATTATGGTGTTTACCATTGAACATTATGGTGTTTACTAATGTACATTATGGTGTTTACTAATGTACATTATGGTGTTTACTAATGTACATTATGGTGTTTACTAATGTACAATATGGGGTTAACCATTTCATGTTGTTTACTAATGTACATGATGGTGTTTACCATTGTACACGATGGTGGTACATTACAGCGGTGCACTAAATGGATTTTACACTGATATTGTACATTGTGGTGTTTACTAATGTACATTATAGTGTGTACTAATGTACAATATGGTGTTAACCATTTCACATTATGTTGTTTACTAATGTACAATATGGGGTTAACCATTTCATGGTGTTTACTAATGTACATAATGGTGTTTACTAATGTACATTATGGTGTTTACTAATGTACATTATGGTGTTTACCATTGCACATGATGGTGTTTACTAATGTACATTATAGTGTGTACTAATGTACAATATGGTGTTAACCATTTCACATTATAGTGTTTACTAATGTACAATATGGGGTTAACCATTTCATGGTGTTTACTAATGTACAATATGGGGTTAACCATTTCATGGTGTTTACTAATGTACATAATG
The DNA here is from genome assembly GCF_033978795.1 of Nerophis ophidion. Taxonomy (NCBI): domain Eukaryota; kingdom Metazoa; phylum Chordata; class Actinopteri; order Syngnathiformes; family Syngnathidae; genus Nerophis; species Nerophis ophidion. The sequence continues at coordinate 10,031,461 of NC_084611.1, read as the reverse complement.
GTGTTTACTAATGTACATTATGGTGTTTACTAATGTACATTATGGTGTTTACCATTGCACATGATGGTGTTTACTAATATACATTATAGTGTGTACTAACGTACATTATTGCACATTATGGTGTTAACCATTTCACATTATGGTGTTTACTAATGTACAATATGGGGTTAACCATTTCATGGTGTTTACTAATGTACATGATGGTGTTTACTAATGTACATTATGGTGTTTACCATTACACATGATGGTGTTTACTAATATACATTATAGTGTGTACTAATGTACATTATTGCACATTATGGTGTTAACCATTTCACATTATGGTGTTTACTAATGTACAATATGGGGTTAACCATTTCATGGTGTTTACTAATGTACATGATGGTGTTTACTAATGTACATTATGGTGTTTACCATTGCACATGATGGTGTTTACTAATGTACATTATAGTGTGTACTAATGTACAATATGGTGTTAACCATTTCACATTATGGTGTTTACTAATGTACAATATGGGGTTAACCATTTCATGTTGTTTACTAATGTACATGATGGTGTTTACCATTGTACATGATGGTGGTACATTACAGCGGTGCACTAAACGCCAAGTCGACCCATGGAGGCCCAAACAGGCAGGATTTGTAGGAGGAAGGAGGAGACTGCACCAAACTGCCATCATCAGTATTACCGTTGTCCTGGTTGGAAAACAGCCTACTTGCACTGGAGACCATTTTGCCGATGTCGGCCAGGGAGCGCAGGTTGGACTTCTTGGTCTGATGGCGATGTTTCCGTAGCAACGTGTACGTCACCTTGTCCTTCAGCTCCGCCTTCAGCTGCCCGTTCTCGATCTGGTTGTCGGTGATCATCTCTGGAAGGCAGGGAAGAACTTTGTTGTTCTCACTTAGACACAATAATTCTAATGATGGTCATTTTGCAGTAAATAGTTGACGGACTATTATGTTGACATTTTACAGAAATAACATTGAAATATGTATGAGAAAACAATGTCAGGTTTATGCAAACTCAATCATAATATCCTAAATAAAAATAGATAAAAGGGAAAATATTCCTCCCCCCAATTTTTTAAATTTATTGGAATAAATTAGTAACATCAACATTATTAAAATAAAAATATATTCTAAATATTAATTTATTAATTTTTTTTTTAATTTTCAGGAATAAAGTTGTTTTAAAAATTAAAACACTTTATGAAAACATGAGTTGAATAATGAGAAAAAATATTTTTTTTAAGGCATGCGGTGGCGACTTGTCCATGGTGTACCCCGCCTTCTGCCCGATTGTAGCTGAGATAGGCGCCAGCGCCCCCCGCGACCTCAAAAGGGAATAAGCGGTAGAAAATGGATGGATGGATGGATTTTACACTGATACATAATCACGTATTACAATAATAATAATAATTTAAAAAGAAAACATTTTTACAGTAAAAAAAGTTCTACTAAAAGATAAAATAAAAATGTGGTAATTTTACAAGGATGATTTTAATTATGAATAAAAAGTTGGAAATATACGAGAAAACGTTTTTAAAATTATTATAATTTATTTTTCTAGAATTATGCTGTAAGAGTAACTGGAAATAAATGTCATAATATTAAATTATTTATATATATATATATATATATATATATATACATGTATATGTATATATATATATATATGTATATATATATATATATACATATGTATATATATATATACATATGTATATATATACTACTGTATATATATATATATATATATATATATATATATATATATATATATATACATATGTATATATATATATATATATATATATATATATATATACATATATATACATATATATATACATATATATATATATATATATATATATATATATGTTTTACTGGATTAAAGTCAGAATAACATGTGTGGTCCATCCATCCATCCATTTTCTACCGCTTATTCCCTTTCGGGGTCGCGGGGGGCGCTGGCGCCTATCCCAGCTACAATCGGGCGGAAGGCGGGGTACACCCTGGACAAGTCGCCACCTCATCGCAGAACATGTGTGGTACATAACAAAAATAATGTTACTGCAACAGATAAATACAATTTCAAAAAGTCGGAATTTTACAGGAAAATAATCATGATATAAGTTTGAAAAATTTTGTAATATGTGAAAAAAACATGTTACTATGAAAAAAGTAGCTTATGACACATTTTTGCCTTCATGAAAATAGTATATTTATGTTACTAGAAAAAATTTGTTTTACAGAAAACTCATACCAAAATGCACTATTGTTGGTGTAGACATAGAAAGTACCAAATAAGCTAGCATAAAATGTGTTAGGGTGTGGCACATACCATGTTATATGAATAAGGTGCATGGCTGCAGTATTAGAGAAAAAAACTGCAAAAATTAGCTGGAAAAAGTTAGCATGCTAATGCTAACGTTATAAAGCTAGCGCATGACTGGTTAAGAAGAAATAGCACTATTTGTTGGTGTAGAGATACAAAGTAGCAAAAAAGCTGGCATAAAAAGTTAACAAAAGAACGTCCTCGCAAGTATGCTAAATTTCATAGATAAAAAGTTGTCATTCCATGGGGAGACGATTTAATTTTGTTTGAAAAAAGCTGTGGAATTACAAAAAAAATGATTTACCTAAAAAAAAAAAAATATATATATATATATATATATATATGCATGTATGTGTGTGTATGTTTATATATATATATATATATATATATATGTATATATATATATATATGTGTGTGTATGTATACATATATATATATATATTCAGTACATATATGTATATATATATATATATCAATATATATTTATATATATATATATATATATATATATATATATATATATATATATATATATACTCGCAAGTGTGCTAAATTTCATAATTAAAAAGTTGTCATTCCATGGGGAGACGATTTAATTTTATTCGGAAAATAGCTGTGGAATTACAAAAAAAATGATTTACCTAAAAAAAAATATATATATATATATATATATATATATATATGTATGTATATATATACTATATATATATATATATATACATATATATATATGTATTAGAAAAAATTATATATATATATTTTTTCAATATATACAGTGTATATATATATATATGTGTGTGTATACATACATAATATATACATGCATATATATGTGTATATATATATATATATATATATATATATATACATATATATACATATATATATCCATCCATTTTCTACCGCTTGTCCCTTTTGGGGTCGCGGGGGGTCGCTGGAGCCTATCTCTGCTGCATTCGGGCGGAAGGCGAGGTACACCTTGGACAAGTTGCCAGCTCATTGCAGTATATATATGTATATATATGTATATATATATTTTTTTTTTTTTTTTTTTTTTTTTTTTTTTTTTTTGTGAATTAGAGTTATTTTACCAGAATTAGGATGTCGTTCACAGCAAAACTGTGTCATCATTTTACAAGAACAAAGTTGTTATGTAAGTTTCCCTTCAACATGTCTAAGTGAATGGGGTAATAATTATTGATACAATTCAGGTGTGAATGTGAGAAAAAGTGTTGAGTGAGCATTTCCATTGTTTTCCGCGGTCAGCACAAAAAGTGTTAATTGCAAGCACTTCATTAGAGTGACTTTGTAAAGGAGTCCAAAGAAAAAGAAGAATGTCCAAGAGAATGTTGACTGATAGTAGCCTGGGGGGGGGGGGGGGGGGGGGCGGGTGCTGTTTGCATGGAGGCGGGGTCACAAGCTATTGTGGTTAATGGCCTCAAAGCAAGAGGCCCACACAGTTCCCTCAATGACTTCACATTAATCACCGCTCGCGTCCCTCATGCACGCACAACGTTTGGGCGGTGGCGTGAGACGGAGGACGCCATCTCCCCATCGAATTAAGAAAAGTTTGGCCCCGACTTGAGGGACTCTCGGAAGTGCACGGTCAGAAAAAAAGCAAATGATGGGCCGACTCACCAACGACCTGAGGCAGCGTGGACGCTTCCATGTCCAGCATGATGGTGCCTTTCTCGATGCAGGTGCGCAGCTCAAACAGGCTGTGCAGCGACAGAGTGGCCACGTGGGGCTTGCTCCAACGCTCGCCGCCTTTCTCCACCTTCTCCTCAAACTTGATCCACCTGGAGACCAAACAAAGTATTCCATTAAGGAGTTTGCTGTGGAAACTTATTTTCTGCACGTTTCACTTCCTGCGTGTGTCCCGATACTTTTGTTTGAATGGAAATACAACATAGGCAGTCCCCCTTTATCTCGAAATATTCACAATAAACATATATTCTTAGTAAAATGGAGAAACTTTTTTTTTTTGAATACACATTTGAATAAATTGCACAAAAAAAGTAAAAAGTGAAATTTAAATATATATAGCTAATAAAAGAATAAATATTTAAATATTTACTGAAAATGTTCATTACTTAAATATGATAAATTATTGATTATTATTACTATAAAAAAATATTTATATAATTTACATAATTGGAATTGAATACATAAATGTGAGTCAATAATTAGTTTATTTGTTTTTTAGTTTGCAAGTAAAAATAAATTCATAAAGCACGGACATTTGTGAAATAATCAAATAAATCCCTTAAACCGTGAAATAAATATTGAAATCGCAAACTGGTTAATTAAATCCTGAATTACTGAAAATAAATAATTAAATCATGAAATAATTAATTAGATATTGAAACATTTAAATGTACTATTACAATAAATATGAATGGAAATACAGAATGGAAATACAGCATAGACAGTCCCCCTTTAACTCTAAATATTTACGATAAACATATATTCTTAGTCAAATGTAGAAACCTTTAAAAAAATACACAATTCGACCCGACACAACTTTGGAATGAATTGCTCACAAAAAAGTAAAACGTGAAATTTAACAATATATAGGTAATAAAACATAAATATTTAAATATTTACTGAAAATGGCCATTAATTAATTATAATAAATTAATTATTATTATTATAAAACAATATTTTGACAATTTACATAATTTGAATACATAAATGTGAGTCAATAAGTATTGTATTTGTTTTTATAGTTTGCAAATAAAAATGAATTCATAAAGCACATAGACAGTCCCCCTTTATCTCGAAATATTCACAATAAACATATATTCTTAGTAAAATGGAGCAACATTGGAATAAGTAAATAAATACACAACATTGGAATAAATTGCACAAAAAAAGTAAAAAGTGAAATTTAGATATATATAGCTAATAAAACATAAATATTTAAATATTTACTGAAAATGTTCATTAATTAAATATGATAAATTATTCATTATTATTACTATAAACACATATTTATATAATTTACATAATTAGAATTGAATACATAAATGTGAGTCAATAATTAGTTTATTTGTTTTTTAGTTTGCAAGTAAAAATAAATTCATAAAGCACGGACATTTGTGAAATAATCAAATAAATCCCTTAAACCGTGAAATAAATATTGAAATCGCAAACTGGTTAATTAAATCCTGAATTACTGAAAATAAATAATTAAATCATGAAATAATTAATTAGATATTGAAACATTTAAATGTACTATTACAATAAATATGAATGGAAATACAGAATGGAAATACAGCATAGACAGTCCCCCTTTAACTCTAAATATTTACAATAAACATATATTCTTAGTCAAATGTAGAAACCTTTAAAAAAATACACAATTCGACCCGACACAACTTTGGAAGGAATTGCTCACAAAAAAGTAAAACGTGAAATTTAGCAATATATAGGTAATAAAACATGAATATTTAAATATTTACTGAAAATGGCCATTAATTAATTATAATAAATTAATTATTATTATTATTATAAAACAATATTTTGACAATTTACATAATTTGAATACATAAATGTGAGTCAATAAGTATTGTATTTGTTTTTATAGTTTGCAAATAAAAATGAATTCATAAAGCACATAGATAGTCCCCCTTTATCTCGAAATATTCACAATAAACATATATTCTTAGTAAAATGGAGCAACATTGGAATAAGTAAATAAATACACAACATTGGAATGAATTGCACAAAAAAAGTAAAAAGTGAAATTTAGATATATATAGCTAATAAAACATAAATATTTAAATATTTACTGAAAATGTTCATTAATTAAATATGATAAATTATTCATTATTATTACTATAAACACATATTTATATAATTTACATAATTAGAATTGAATACATAAATGTGAGTCAATAATTAGTTTATTTGTTTTTTAGTTTGCAAGTAAAAATAAATTCATAAAGCACGGACATTTGTGAAATAATCAAATAAATCATTAAACCGTGAAATAAAAATTTAAATCGCAAACTGGTTAATTCAATCATGAATTACTGAAAATAAATAATTAAATCATGAAATAATTAATTAGATATTGAAACATTTAAATGTACTATTACAATAAATATGAATGGAAATACAGCATAGACAGTCCCCCTCTATCTCTAAATATTTACAATAAACATATATTCTTATTCAAATGTAGAAACCTTTAAAAAAAAATACACAATTCGACCCGACACAACTTTGGAATGAATTGCTCACAAAAAAGTAAAAAGTGAAATTTAAAAGTATGTAGGTAATAAAACATAAATATTTAAATATTTACTGAAAATGGTCATTAATTAATTATAATAAATTAATAATTATTATTATTATTATCATACAACAATATTTTGACAATTTACATAATTTGAATTAAATACATAAATGTGAGTCAATAAGTATTGTATTTGTTTTTTAAGTTTGCAAATAAAAATGAATTCATAAAGCACATAGACAGTCCCCCTTTATCTCGAAATATTCACAATAAACATATATTCTTAGTAAAATAGAGAAACATTGGAATAAATAAATAAATTCACAACATTGGACTAAATTGCACAAAAAAAAGTAAAAAGTGAAATTTAGATATATATAGCTAATAAAACATAAATATTTAAATATTTACTGAAAATGTTCATTAATTAAATATGATAAATGATTGATTATTATTACTATAAAAATATTTATATAATTTACATAATTAGAATTTAATACATATATGTGAGTCAATAATTTGTTTATTTGTTTTTTAGTTTGTAAGTAAAAATTTATTCATAAAGCACGGACATTTGTGAAATAATCAAATAAATCATTAAACCGCAGAATAAATATTAAAATCGCAAACTGGTTAATTAAATCATGAATTACTTAAAATAAATAATTAAATCATGAAATAATTAATTAGATATAGAAACATTTAAATGCACCATTACAATAAATATGAATGGAAATACAACATAGACAGTCCCCCTTTATCTCTAAATAATTACAATAAACATATATTCTTATTCAAATGTAGAAACCTTTAAAAAAATATATAAAATTCGACCCGACACAACTTTGGAATGAATTGCTCACAAAAAAGCAAAAAGTGAAATTTAAAAATATATAGGTAATAAAACATAAATACTTAAAAATGTACTGAAAATTGTCATTAATTAATTATAATAAATTGTTAATTATCATTGTTATTCTAAAACTATATTTTGATAATTTACATAATTTGAATTAAATACATAAATGGGAGTCAATAAGTATTGTATTTGTTTTTTTAGTTTGCAAATAAAAATGAATTCATAAAGCACATAAACAGTCCCCCTTTATCTCTAAATATTCACAATAAACATATATTCTTAGTCAAATGTCGAAACCTTTAAAAAACACTACAAAATTTGACCCGACACAAGAGTGGAATACATTGCTCACAAAAAAAGTAAAAAGTGAAATTTAAAAGTATAAAGGTAATAAAAATGGTCATTAATGAAATATAATACAATATTAATCCTTATTATTATTATCCATCCATCCATTTTCTACCGCTAATTCCCTTTTGGGGTCGCGGGGGGCGCTGGCGCCTATCTCAGCTACAATCGGGCGGAAGGCAGGGTACACCCTGGACAAGTCGCCATCTCATCGCAGTATTATTATTATAAAACAATATTTATATATTTTTCCATAATAGCTAGAATTAAATACATAAATGTGAGTCAATAATTAGTTTATTTGTTTTTTTAGTTTGCAAATGAAAATAAAATCATAAAGCACGGACATTTGTGAAATAATCAAATAAATCATTAAACCGTGAAATAAATATTTAAATCGCAGACTGGCTAATTAAATCACGAATTAATGAAAATAAATGATTTAATCATGAAATATTTGATTAAATATTGAAACATTTAAATGTACTTTTACAATAAATAAATATATCAATGTTTTAATAGCACATTTAGGTAATTTTTTTAAAGAAGTGTTTTGTTTTTTGTTTTCTTTAATTTTGTCACATCTAATCCTCTATCAAGTTTACTCAGTTTATTGTGAGAAAAATGTATTAGATTTACCTGAAGTAAGAACTCAATTTTAAAAGAACAATACTGCTAATTTTACATAAATAAGGGTGTAATATTGGGGTTATACTGGTAATTTTACATGAATAAGGTTGTAATTTTGGGGCGATACTGGTAATTTTACATGAATAAGGTTGTAATATTGGGGTGATACAGGTAATTGTACATGAGAAAGGTTGTAATATTGGGGCGATACAGGTAATTCTACATGAATAAGGTTGTAATATTGGGGCGATACAGGTAATTTTACATGAATAAGGTTGTAATATTGGGAGGATACTGGTCATTTTATATAAATAAGGTTGTAATATTGGGGCGATACAGGTAATTTTATATAAATGAGGTTGTAATATTGGGGGATACTGGCCATTTTAAATCAATAAGGTTGTAATATTTGGGCGATACAGGTAATTTTACATAAATAAAGTTGTAATATTGGGAGGGTACTGCTCATTCTACATAAATAAGGTTGTATTATTGGGGGGATACCGGCCATTTTAAATCAATAAGGTTGTAATATTTGGGCGATACAGGTAATTTTACATAAATAAAGTTGTAATATTGGGAGGGTACTGCTCATTCTACATAAATAAGGTTGTATTATTGGGGGGATACCGGCCATTTTAAATCAATAAGGTTGTAATATTTGGGCGATACAGGTAATTTTACATAAATAAGGTTGTAATTTTTGGGGGGGATACTGGTAATTTGACATAAATACGGTTGTATTATTGGGGCGATACAGGTAATTTGACAGGGTACGGGTGTAATATTGGGGCGATATTGGTAAGTTTACATAAGCAAAGTTGTAATAATGGGGTGATACTGGCCATTTTACATAAATAAGGTTGTAATATTGGGGGGATACTGGCCATTTCATATCAATAAGGTTGTAAAATTTGGGCAACAATGGTAAGTACGGTTGTAATATTGGGGCAATATTGGTCATTTTAAATAAATAAAATATTGGGGCGATACAGGTCATTTTACATAAATACGGTTGTATTATTGGGGCGAAACAGGTAATTTTACATAAATAAGGTTGTGTTATTGGGGATGCAGGTAATTTTAAATAAATATGGTTGTAATATTGGGGAAATACTGGTAACTTTTCATAAATAAGGTTGTAATATTGGGGCGATACAGGTAATTTTACATAAATGAAGTTGTAATATTGGGGGATACTGCTCATTCTACATAAATAAGGTTGTAATATTGGAAGGATACTGGTCATTTTAAAAATAAATAAGGTTGTAATATTGGGGCGATACAGGACATTTTACATAAATAAGGTTGCATTATTGGCGGATACAGATTGTTTTATATAAATAAAGTTGTAATATTGTGGCGATACAGGTAACTTTACATAAATAAGGTTGTAATATTGGAAGGATACTGCTAATTCTACATAAATAAGTTTGTAATTTTGGGGGAATACTTGCCCTTTCATATCAATAAGGTTGTAAAATTTGAGCAATAATGGTAAGTTTACATAAGTAAGGTTGTACTATTGGGGCAATATTGGTCATTTTAAATAAATAACATATTGGGGCGATACAGGTCATTTGACATAAATAAGGTTGTATTATTGGGGCGATATCGGTAATATTTACATAAATAATGTTGTATTATAGGGGGATACAGGTCATTTTACATAGATAAGGTTGTAATATTGGGCCAAAACAGGTAATCTTACATAAATAAGGTTGTGTTATTGGGGATACAGGAAATTTTAAATAAATATGGTTGTAATATTGGGGAAATACTGGTAATTTTACATAAATGAGGTTGTAATATTGGGGGATACTGCTCATTCTACATAAATAAGGTTGTAATATTGGAAGGATACTGCTCATTCTACATAAATAAGGTTGTAATATTGGAAGGATACTGGTCATTTTAAAATAAATAAGGTTGTAATATTGGGGCGATACAGAACATTTTACATAAAAAAGGTTGCATTATTGGCGGATACAGATAATTTTATATAAATAAAGTTGGTAAGTTTACATAAGTAAGGTTGTAATATTGGGGCAATATTGGTAATATTTACATAAATAATGTTGTATTATAGGGGGATAGAGGTAATTTTACATAAATAAGGTTGTATTATTGGGGCGATATTGGTAATATTTACATAAATAATGTTGTATTAAAGGGGGATACAGGTCATTTTACATAAATAAGGTTGTGTTATTGGGGATACAGGTCATTTTAAATAAATATGGTTGTAAAATTGGGGAAATACTGGTAATTTTTCATAAATAAGGTTGTAATATTGGGGCAATACGGGTAAATTTACATAAATTAGGTTGTAATATTGGGGGATACTGCTCATTCTACATAAATAAGGTTGTAATATTGGACGGATACTGGTCATTTTAAAATAAATACGTTTTTAATGTTGGGGTGATACAGGACATTTTACATAAATAAGGTTGCATTATTGGCGGATACAGATAATTTTATATAAATAAAGTTGTAATATTGTGGCGATACAGGTAACTTTACATAAATCAGTTTGTAATATTGGGGCGAAACAGGTCATTTTTCATAAATAAGGTTGTAATATTGGGGCGATACAGGTAAATTTGCATAAAATAGGTTGTAATATTGGGGATACTGCTCATTCTACATAAATAAGGTTGTAATATTGGAAGGATACTGGTCATTTTAAAATAAATAAGGTTGTAATATTGGGGCGATACAGGACATTTTACAGAAATAAGGTTGCATTGTTGGCGGATACAGATAATTTCATATAAATAAAGTTCTAATATTGTGGCGATACAGGTAACTTTACATAAATAAGGTTGTGTTATTGGGGATACAGGTAATTTTAAATAAATATGGTTGCATTATTGGCGGATACAGATAATTTCATAAAAATAAAGTTGTAATATTTTGGCGATACAGGTAACTACATAAATAATGCTGTAATATTGGGGCAATACAGGACATTTTACATAAATAAGGTTGCATTATTGGCGGATACAGATAATTTCATATAATAAAGTTGTAATATTGGGGCGATACAGGTAACTTTACATAAATAAAGTTGTAATATTGGGGCGAAACAGGTAATTTTACATAAATAAGGTTGTGTTATTGGGGATACAGGTAATTTTAAATAAATATGGTTGTAATATTGGGGCGATACTGGTTATTTTTCATAAATAAGGGTGCAATATTAGGGCTATACAGGTAATTTTACAAAAAATGAGGTTGTAATATTGGGGGATACTGCTCATTCTACATAAATAAGGTTGTAATATTGGAAAGATACTGGTCATTTTAGAATAAATAAGATTGTAATTATGGGGCGATACAGGACATTTTACATAAATAAGGTTGCATTATTGGCAGATACAGATAGTTTTATATAAATAAAGTTGCCTTCCGCCCGATTGTAGCTGAGATAGGCGCCAGCGCCCCCCGCGACCCCGAAAGGGAATAAGCGGTAGAAATGGATGGACGGAAGTTGGTAAGTTTACATAAATAAGGTTGTAATATAGGGGCAATATTGGTCATTTTAAATAAATAAAATATTCGGGCGATACAGGTAATTTTACATAAATAAGGTTGTATTATTAGGGCGATATTGGTAATAATTACATAAATAATGTTGTAATATAGGGGGATACATGTTATTTTATATAAATAAGGTTGTAATATTGGGGCAAAACAGGTAATTTTACATAAATAAGGTTGTATTATTGGGGCGATATTGGTAATATTTACATAAATAATGTTGTATTATAGGGGGATACAGGTCATTTTACATAAATAAGGTTGTAATATTGGGGCGATACAGGTAATTTTACATAAATGAGGTTGTAATATTGGGGGATACTGCTCATTCTACATAAATAAGGTTGTAATATTGGAAGGATACTGGTCATTTTAAAACAAATAAGGTTGTAATATCGGGGCGATACAGAACATTTTACATAAAAAAAGGTTGCATTATTGGCGGATACAGATAATTTTATATAAATAAAGTTGGTAAGTTTACATAAGTAAGGTTGTAATATTGGGGCAATATTGGTAATATTTACATAAATAATGTTGTATTATAGGGGGATAGAGGTAATTTTACATAAATAAGGTTGTATTATTGGGGCGATATTGGTAATATTTACATAAATAATGTTGTATTAAAGGGGGATACAGGTCATTTTACATAAATAAGGTTGTGTTATTGGGGATACAGGTCATTTTACATAAATATGGTTGTAAAATTGGGGAAATACTGGTAATTTTTCATAAATAAGGTTGTAATATTGGGGCGATACAGGTGATTTTACATAAATGAGGTTGTAATATTGGGGGATACTGCTCATTCTACATAAATAAGGTTGTAATATTGGAAGGATACTGGTCATTTTAAAACAAATAAGGTTGTAATATCGGGGCGATACAGGACATTTTACATAAATAAGGCATCATTGGCGGATACAGATCATTTCATATGAATAAAGTTGTAATATTGTGGCGATACAGGCAACTACATAAATAAGGTTGTAATATTGGGGCGATACAGGACATTTTACATAAATAAGGTTGCATTATTGGCGGATACAGATAATTTTATATAAATAAAGTTGTAATATTGTGGCGATACAGGTAACTACATAAATAAGGTAGGAATATTGGGGCGATACTGGTCATTTTACATAAGTAAAGCTGTAATCGTTGGGACTTTGACTAACGATTAGGGAAATACGACATCATTTGATCTGAAAAAAGTCCCCCCAAAAAATCATTAAGAGAAAAAAGTTGTAATTTTTCTTTAAAGTTATAAGATTACGATAAAAAAAAATTACATACAAAATATTATAAAAACCATATTATAAGAGTCTGTAGTGTTAATGCAATTGTATTTATTTCCTGGCATTAAGTCCCAATCTAATAACTTTAATGCAAACGGAGTAAAGACAAATAATTATCGCAGGTGTGGTCATCAAAGAGTCATGTGATCGTGCAATTTGACCGCCGGATCTGTTCTTGTCAACAAAGTCTGCTCAGAAATCGTCTTCCCCCGAGAACATTTTGCTTGTTGTTTATTTTGATCCTCTGTCTTGTGACGGAGGCACACAGGTTTTCCCTCCGTGTCGACTTGAAGGTGCGGCTGGATCTCCGCCAAACGCTTCACACGCCTTCGCCTCCTCCCTTCATCGCCGCGGCAACAGCGGCGACCTCGCACATGTCCCGCTCCTTTGAACGGCGTTTGAGGCGTGCCCGGCAGTGGTCGGTGAGAGGAGAAGTTTACAGTCCTGCTTGTTGTCTGCAGGGCTGCAGCGCCGCATCGTAATGGACCTCACTGGGCCGAGAAGTGGGTCAGAGGTCAGCCGCGACAGAACAACAGCAACTCAGAGATGCTCTGATCCCATTCAGTCCTGATACCGACCAGCCACCAGCGAGGTCGATACCGGTATCGATTAATTGTTCAAAAATAATGGTGAGTGTTACGATATTAACAACATAGTTAAACTACTTCCCTATTGAATGTTTTAGATATCATTCTTTCACCGAGACAAAGTCAACAGTACACAATAACTAAGTAATATCAAAATAATTAAGATACTAAGAAATGCAATTTATTTACAGTAATGGAGGTGATTGGAAGCGGCTCCACACTGTGTATGGAGCCACATGGTTAGCTGTGTGAGCCAGAGGGGATCGGCATTAAAAGGTATCAATCAGCAGTGGCGATCACATACTTTTTCATGAATATCCGTCGATACTGTTGTAATATTTGTGAGGCGCAAACTGGTAATTTTACATAAATAAAGTTGTAATATTGGGGCGATACTGGCAGTTTTACTTAAAATAAGGTTGTAAAATTGGGGCGATACAGGTCATTTGACATAAATAAGGTTGTAATATTAGGGGCGAAACTGGTTATTTTACATAAATAAGGTTGTAAAATTGGGGCGATACAGGTAATTTGACATAAATAAGGTTGTAATAGTGGGGTGATATTGGTAATTCTTGTAAAATAAGGTTGTGATATTGGTGGATACTCATAATTTTACATAAATAAGGTTCTAATATTAGGGGCAAAACTGGTTATTTTACATAAATAAGGTTGTAAAATTGGGGCGATACAGGTAATTTGACATAAATAAGGTTGTAATATTGGGCGATACTGGTAATTTTACTTAAAATAAGGTTGTAATATTGAGGCGATACTGGTATTTCTACATAAATAAGGTTGTAATATTAGGGGCGAAACTGGTTATTTTACATAAATAAGGTTGTAAAATTGGGGCGATACTGGTAATTTGACATAAATAAGGTTGTAATAGTGGGGCGATATTGGTAATTCTATGTAAAATAAGGTTGTGATATTGGGGGATACTCATAATTTTACATAAATAAGGTTGTAATATTAGGGGCAAAACTGGTTATTTTACATAAATAATGTTGTAAAATTGGGGCGATACTGGTAATTGTACTTAAAATAAGGTTGTAATATTGGGGCGATACTGGTATTTCTACATAAATAAGGTTGTAATATTAGGGGCGAAACTGGTTATTTTACATAAATAAGGTTGTAATATTGGGGCGATACTGGCAGTTCTACTTAAAATAAGGTTGTAATATTGGGGCGATACTGGTATTTCTACATAAATAAGGTTGTAATATTAGGGGCGAAACTGGTTATTTTACATAAATAATGTTGTAAAATTGGGGCGATACAGGTAATTTGACATAAATAAGGTTGTAATATTAGGCGATACTGGTAATTTTACTTAAAATAAGGTTGTAATATTGGGGAGATACTGGTATTTCTACATAAATAAGGTTGTAATATTAGGGGCGAAACTGGTTATTTTACATAAATAAGGTTGTAAAATTGGGGCGATACAGGTAATTTGACATAAATAAGGTTGTAATATTAGGCGATACTGGTAATTGTACTTAAAATAAGGTTGTAATATTGGGGCGATACTGGTATTTCTACATAAATAAGGTTGTAATATTGGGGCGATACTGGCAGTTCTACTTAAAATAAGGTTGTAATATTGGGGCGATACTGGTATTTCTACATAAATAAGGTTGTAATATTAGGGGCGAAACTGGTTATTTTACATAAATAAGGTTGTAAAATTGGGGCGATACAGGTAATTTTACATAAATAAGGTTGTAATAGTGGGGCGATACTGGTAATTCTATGTAAAATAAGGTTGTGATATTGGGGGATACTCATAATTTTACATAAATTAAGGTTGTAATATTAGGGGCAAAACTGGTTATTTTACATAAATAAGGTTGTAATATTAGGCGATACTGGTAATTTTACTTAAAATAAGGTTGTAATATTGGGGCGATACTGGTATTTCTACATAAATAAGGTTGTAATATTAGCGGCGAAACTGGTTATTTTACATAAATAAGGTTGTAAAATTGGGACGATACAGGTAATTTGACATAAATAAGGTTGTAATATTAGGCGATACTGGTAATTTTACTTAAAATAAGGTTGTAATATTGGGGCGATACTGGTATTTCTACATAAATAAGGTTGTAATATTAGCGGCGAAACTGGTTATTTTACATAAATAAGGTTGTAACATTGGGGCGATACAGGTAATTTGACATAAATAAAGTTGTAATATTAGGCGATACTGGTAATTTTACTTAAAATAAGGTTGTAATATTGGGGCGATACTGGTATTTCTACATAAATAAGGTTGTAATATTAGGGGCGAAACTGGTTATTTTAAATAAATAAGGTTGTAAAATTGGGGCGATACAGGTAATTTGACATAAATAAGGTTGTAATATTAGGCGATACTGGTAATTTTACTTAAAATAAGGTTGTAATATTGGGGGCGAAACTAGTTATTTTACATAATTAAGGTTGTAAAATTAGGGCGATACAGGTAATTTGACATAAATAAGGTTGTAATATTAGGCGATACTGGTAATTTTACTTAAAATAAGGTTGTAATATTGGGGCATTACTGGTATTTCTACATAAATAAGGTTGTAATATTAGGGGCGAAACTGGTTATGTTACATAAATAAGGTTGTAAAATTGGGGCGATACAGGTAATTTGACATAAATAAGGTTGTAATATTAGGCGATACTGGTAATTTTACTTAAAATAAGGTTGTAATATTGGGGGCGAAACTAGTTATTTTACATAATTAAGGTTGTAAAATTAGGGCGATACAGGTAATTTGACATAAATAAGGTTGTAATATTAGGCGATAATGGTAATTTTACTTAAAATAAGGTTGTAATATTGGGGCGATACTGGTATTTCTACATAAATAAGGTTGTAATATTAGGGGCGAAACTGGTTATGTTACATAAATAAGGTTGTAAAATTGGGGCGATACAGGTAATTTGACATAAATAAGGTTGTAATATTGGGCGATATTGGTAATTCTATGTAAAATAAGGTTGTGATATTGGGGGATACCCATTATTTTACATAAATAGGGTTGTAATATTAGGGTGATACTGGTCACTTGGTATAAATAAGGTTTTAATGTTGGAGCAATACTGGTCCTCCATCCATCCATCCATTTTTCTACCGATACTGGTTATTCTACTTAAAATAATGTTATAATATTTGTGGATATTGGTCATTTTACATAAATAAGGTTGTAAAAGTGGGACGATACTGGTAATTCTACATAAATAAGGTTGTAATGTTGGGACGATACTGGTTATTTTAAATAAATAAGGTTGTAATATTGGGGCGATACAGGTAATTTTACATAAATAAGGTTGTAATAGTGGGGCAATATTGGTCATTTTATGAAACAATGGTTGTATTGTTGGGGATACTCATAATTTTACATACATAAAGTTTTAATATTGGGGCGATACTGGTCATTTTACATAAATAAGGTTGTAATACTGGGGCGATACAGGTAAATTTACGTAAATATGGTTGCATTATTCGCGCGATACTGTTAATTCTACATAAAATAAGGTTGTAATTTGGGGGATAATAATCATTTTACATAAATAAGGTTGTAATATTGGGGCGATACTGGTCACTTGGCATAAATAATGTTGTAATATTGGGGCGATACAGGTAAATTTCCGTAAATACTGGTTGTATTTTTGGGGGGATACTGGTAATTCTACTTAAAATAAGGTTGTAATATTGTGGTGATACTGGTTATTTTACATAAAAAAGGTTGTGATATTGGGGGGGGGGACTGGTAATTTTACATAAATAAATTTGTAATATTGGGGGGATACTGGTTATTTAAACAAAATAAGGTTGTAATATTGGGGCGATGCAGGTAAATTTACGTATGCATGATTGCATTATTTGGGCGACATTGGTAATTTTACGAAAATTTGGTTGTATTTTTGGGGGATACTTATAATTTTACATAAATAGGGTTTTAATATTGGGGCTATACTGGTCATTTTACATAAATAAGGTTGTAATAGTGGGGCGATATTGGTAATTCTATGTAAAATAAGGTTGTAAAATTGGGGGATACTCATGATTTTACATAAATAAGGTTGCAATATTGGGGTGATACAGGTAAATTTACGTAAATATGGTTGCATTATTGGGGCGACATTGGTAATTTTATGAAAATATGGTTGTATTATTGGGGACACTCATAATTTTACATAAACAAGGTTTTAATATTGGGGCGATACTGGTCATTTTACATAAATAGGGTTGTAATATTGGGGAGATACAGGTAAATTTACGTAAATATGGTTGTATTATTGGGGCGACATTGGTAATTGTACGAAAATATGGTTGTCTTATTGGGGGACACTTATAATTTTACATAAACAAGGTTTTAATATTGGGGCGATGCTGGTCATTTTACATAAATAAAGTTGTAATATTGGGGCGACACAGGTAAATTTACGTAAATATGGTTGTATTATTGGGGCGGTACTGGTAATTCTACATAAAATAAGGTTGTAATATTGGGGGATACTAATAATTTTACATAAATAAGGTTGTAATATTGGGGCGATACTGGTCACTTGACATAAATAAGGTTGTAATATTGGGGCGATACTGGTCACTTGACATAAATAAGGTTGTAATATTGGGGCGATATTGGTCACTTGACATAAATAAGGTTGTAATATTGGGGCGATACAGGTACATTTACGTAAATATTGGTTGTATTATTGGGGAGATACTAGTAATTCTATGTAAATAAGGTTGTAATATTGGGGGATACTAATAATTTTACATAAATAGGGTTGTAATTTTGGGGCGATGGTCACTTGATATAAATAATGTTGTATTATTGGGGCAATACAGGTCATTTGACATAAATAAGGTTGTAATATTGGGGCGATACAGGTAAATTTACATAAACTTGGTTGTAATATTGGGGCGATACTGGTAATTCTACTTAAAATAAGGTTATAATATTGGAGGATGCTAATAATTTTACATACGGTAAATAGGGTTGTAATATTGGGGGATACAGGTAATTTTATATAAATAATGTATTATTGGGGCAATACAGGTCATTTGACATACATAAGGTTGTAATATTGGGGCGATACTGGTCACGTGACATAAATAAGGTTGTAAGGTTGGGGCGATACTGGTCCATTCATCCATTTCCTACCGCTTGTCCCTTTTAGGGTTGCTGGAGCCTATCTCAGCTGCATTCGGGCGGAAGGCGGTGTACACCCTGGACAAGTCGCCACCTCATCGCAGGGACAACACAGATAGACAGACAACATTCACACTCACATTCTGGTCATTTCACATTAATAAGGTTGTAATATTGGGGTGATACAGGTAATTTGACATAATTAAGGTTGTATTATTGGGGTGATAATGGTAATTTTACATAAATAAGGTTGTAATGTTGGGGCGATACTGGTAATCTTACTTAACAAGGTTGTAATATTGGGGCGATACTGGTAATTTTACATTAATAAGGTTGTATTATTTGAGGGATACTGGTAATTCTACATATATAAGGTTGTAATATGGGGGTGATACAGGTCATTTTACATAAATATGGTTGTAATATTGGGGCGATCATGGTCATTTTAATTAAAATAAGTGTGTAATATCGGGGATACTGGTCATTTTACATGAATAAGGTTGTAATATTGGGGCGATACTGGTTATTTTACATGAATAAGGTTGTAATATTGAGGCGATACTGGTCATTTGACATAAACAAGGTTGTAATATTGGGGGATGTAGGTAATTTTATATAAATAAGGTTGTATTTTTGGGGTGATACAGGTAATTTGATATAAATACGGTTGTACTATTGGGACGATACTGGTAATTCTACATAAATAAGGTTGTAATAATGGGACGAAAATGGTAATTTTACATAAATAATGTTGTACTATTGGGGCGATACTGTTCATTTGATATAACCAAGGTTGTAATCTTGGGGGATACAGGTAATTTTATATAAATAATGTTGTATTATTGGTGCGATACAGGTAATATGACATAAATAAGGTTGTACTATTGGGACGATACTGGTAATTCTACATTAAAAAAAGTTGTAATGTTGGGGGATACAGGTAATTTGACATAATTAAGGTTGTAATATTGTAGCGATACAGGTATTTTTATATAAATAATGTTGTAATATTGGGGAATACAGGTAGCTTGACATAAATAAGGTTGTATTATTGGGGTGATACAGGTAATTTGACATAAATAAGGGTGGATTATTGGGGCGATACAGGTAATTTTACTTGAATAAGGTTGTAGTATTGTAGCGATACAGGTATTTTTATATAAATAATGTTGTAATATTGGGGGATACAGGTAATTTGACATAAATAAGGTTGTATTATTGGGGCAATTCGGGTAATTTTACATAAATGATGTTGTATTATTGGGGCGATACAGGTAATTTGACATAAATAAGGTTGTACTATTGGGACAATACTGGTAATTCTACATAAATAAGGTTGAAATGTTAGGGGATACAGGTAATTTGACATAAATAAGGTTGTAATACTGTAACGATACAGGTATTTTTATATAGATAATGTTGTATTATTGGGGCGATACAGGTAATTTGACATAAGTAAGGTTGTTTTATTGGGGCAATTCAGGTAATTTTACATAAATAATGTTGTATTATTGGGGCGATACAGGTAATTTGACATAAATAAGGTTATAATATTGGGGGATACAGGTAATTTGACATAAATAAGGTTGTATTATTGGGGGATACAGGTAATTTGACATAAATAAGGTTGTAATACTGTAACGATACAGATATTTTATATAAATAATGTTGTACTATTGGGGCGATACAGGTAATTTGACATAAATAAGGCATAAATAAGGTTGTATTATTGGGGCGATACAGGTAATTTGACATAAATAAGGTTGTATTATTGGGGCAATTCAGGTAATTTTACATAAATAATGTTGTATTATTGGGGCGATACAGGTAATTTGACATAAATAAGGTTGTAATATTGAGGGATACAGGTAATTTGACATAAATAAGGTTGTACTATTGGGGCGATACAGGTAATTCGACATAAATAATGTTTTATTTGGGCGATACAGGTAATTTGACATAAATAAGGTTGTAATATTGGAGCGATACAGGTAATTTTTTATAAATAATGTTGTATTATTGGGGCGATACAGGTAATTTGACATAAATAAGGTTGTATTATTGGGGCAATTCAGGTAATTTTACATAAATAATGTTGTATTATTGGGGCGATACAGGTAATTTGACATAAATAAGGTTGTAATATTGGGGGTACAGGTAATTTGACATAAATAAGGTTGTATTATTGGGGGATACAGGTAATTTGACATAAAATAAGGTTGTATTATTGGGGCGATATAGGTAATTTTACATAAATAACGTTGTACTATTGGGGCGATACAGGTAATTTGACATAAATAAGGCATAAATAAGGTTGTAATATCGGGGCGATACAGGTAATTCGACATAAATAAGGTTGTATTATTGGGGCAATTCAGGTAATTTTACATAAATAATGTTGTATTATTGGGGCGATACAGGTAATTTGACATAAATAAGGTTGTATTATTGGGGCGATACAGGTAACTTTACATTAAGAATGTTGTATTATTGGGGCGATACAGGTAATTTGACATAAATAAGGTTGTAATATTGAACTGAAAGTCATGGACATCTTGGTTAGCTTATTTTTCCACTTGTTGACCCTGGACCTGACTATTGGTATTGGGCTGCAAGCTAAGGACCACATGAAGTACGGGGCCCAAAGACGGAGCTCCTTACCTGGCCGTCTCCTTCCACTCCATCTCCTGGCCGTCCACCGACAGCAGCTCGTCCAGCTCGGTGAAGAGCTGCGGGGGCGCCGGGCCGTCATCCTCCTCCCCCAGGATGAAGCGGATCCTCTCTGCGGCCGGCGAGACTGCGGAGACAGGGAAGATGCTGCGCGTCAAGGGGCGGCAAGGTGGCTCCGGCGGTGGCTCCGGCGGTGGCTCCGGCGGCGCCTCCACGGGCTCGGGGGGCGGCGGGATGATGACCATGGCCACCTCCTCTGCGTCCCCCTCTTTCTCGCCCGGGTCGTTGTTGTTGTTGTTGTTGTTGGACATCTTCACAAAGTCACCCCCCGACCCCGCCCCACCTGGTCCTGGGAGTCCCGAGCAGTGAGCGAGCTAGACCCTGGTGGGAGTCCCTCCACTTGGGTGCAAGTGACGGACCCTCTCAGCTGGCCAGACCAGCACTGCAGGTAGGAGGGGGGAGTTCGTGTCCTCGGACTGAGCCCCCCCCCCCCCCTCAACACCCCCACCTCTCAGTGTTCAAACAGGCCTTCGCCATTGGCCCTCCGAGCCTTGGCGAGCTGCCCCGGAGCCCCTCGGTGACAATTAGGAAATGGTTCACAAACTGGCCCATTCTTCAGCTCAGGCTTGGCTTTCTCTCCTCTTGTCTTCTCATTTGAATATTTAGCCGGGCGCAAAAAAAAAGGAGGATCATCAAAAAAGTGACTTTTTCATAGGTTTTTATAGCAATAAGTAGCAGACAACGATCATCACTGCTGACAGGCTTCGCTACACAGCTTAAAACGATACTTGGAGCTCTGCCAACTGTCAGTCCGTCAGCTACAGACGCGGCGGCGGATGCCCGTTTGATCTTTTTCTTTTTCCCTAAGGCTGAGCTGAATTGAAGTCCGGATACAAGTGTAAAGTTAGCATGTGGCTAACATTGCTACGCTCGTGTCGCTTGATTGATTGAGGCTTTTATTAGTACATATTCCGTACAAATGACCACTAAATGGTAACAGCCGAATAAGTTTTTTAATTAGTTTAAGTCAGGGTCCACGTTAATGAATTCGTGATAAGTCTACGTTTAAAACGTTGGAGTGGGGTGAAAGAGACTTTGACGCTGCGAATGTGGAACTCGGAGCCAAGCTATTGCGACATAAATGGAGTGCTTACACAAATAAGCCGGAAAAACGTACCCAGCCAGCTGGAGAAAACAGACAACTGTCCATCGAGTGAGTCACTATGGTATTGATCATGATACATGCATCACATTATCGTACAACTACAGTACATATATATATGTATATATATACATATATATATATATATATATATATGTATATATATATATATATACATACATGTACATATATGTGTGTATATATACATATATATACATATATACATATATATAAATATATATATATATATATATATATATATATATATATGTCTTAATTGGATTATCCAGAGAATAGTGCTCGATACCGTGGTAGAGCGCAATATGTATGTGTGGGAAAAATCCCAAGACTACTTCATCTCTACAGAACTGTTTCACGAGGGGTTCCCTCAATCATCAGGAGATTTTAATGGAAGCATTCACATACAATGGTTTATATAGGGCACAGAGTGGGCGGGTACGGGCAGGCGTAGGGGCGTGGTGATTGGCTCATGTGTTACCTAGGAGGTGTTTCAGTCTGTGACGGAAACACCTCCTAGGTAATGATTTCACTGCGCTTGTTGAGTGATGCCAGGTCTGGGTGAATATATAATAAACAGTTTCTCTTTCAAGCATAGGTTGCATCTTTTATTACCACTGTTGTAAGGTGTGCTGGATGCAAGAATTTGCCATGTTATTGAATATTCAACATTATTGTCTTTGAGGTTCCAAATGTGCTTCCTGGCAAGTTCAAGGCCTGGATATACCAGCACGGGATTCTCCCTCGGATCCTCTGGCCCCTCATTGTGTACGAAGTCCCCATTTCAACGGTGGAAGGCTTTGAAATGAGGGTCAGTAAGTTCCTGCGCAGGTGACTAGGACTGCCGTGAAGCCCGAGCAAAATAACAAGCTGAAGCTCCCCATCAGCAGCCTGAGCGAGGAGTTCATGGTGACACGGTCCAGGGAGCTCCTACAATATCGGGAGTCCAGTGACCCAAAGGTTGCACAGGCTGGGATTGAAGTCAGGACGGGTCGGAAGTGGAAAGCTGTCGAGGCTGTGGATGTCGCAGAGGCAAGGCTATGGTAAAAGGTGTTGGTGGGAACAGTGGCGCAGGGGAGAGCTGGCTTAGGTAGCAGAAGAAACACCTCGCTATGATAAGGCGCAGGGGAAAGAGAAGAGGTCACTGATCCTCGAGGAGGTCCGAGCAGGAGTTGAGGAAAGGCGAGCCTGCCAGATGGCGGGAATGCGGCAACAGGGCGCTCGGACGAGATGGGAACAATGGACCGAGCTCTGGAAAGCCGAACCCCATCTGATAAAGTTCTTGATCCAGGCGGTCCACGACGTGCTGCCAAGTCCATCCAACCTCTTCACCTGGGGAAAGGTGGAGACACCAGGGTGCCGCCTCTGCCAGAGGAGAAGAACCTTGGAACACATCCTAAGCTGTTGTCCAAAAGCCCTGGGTGAAGGGCGGTACCGCTGGCGACATGACCAGGTCCTGAAAGCCATAGCTTTACCATCTGCAGGGGAGTCGGTCACAGCAAGAGCCTCCGCCCAGTGAAGAGCACCGCTTTCATCAGAGCTGGGGAGAAACTGCTGCCCGGAACACCTCTTTTGGTCTGTTGGCAACAGAACGCGACTGGGAGCTCTCAGTTGATCTGGGAAAGCAGCTGAGGTTCCCTGACGTGGTTGCCAATAAACACTAAGGCCAGGTATTGTGGCCTCCAAGCAGGCAATCCTCTGGAGCTCGCAGTGCTTTGGGAGGACCGTATCCTGTACTGGCTCACCTGCACTGGCTTCCTGTGCACTTAAGATGTGACTTTAAAGTTGTACTACTTCCGTATAAAATACTACACGGTCTAGCTCCAGCCTATCTTGCCGATTGTATTGTACCATATGTCCCGGCAAGAAATCTGCGTTCAAAGGACTCCGGCTTATTAGTGACTCCCAAAGCCCAAAAAAAGTCTGCGGGCTATAGAGCGTTTTCCGTTCGGGCTCCAGTACTCTGGAATGCCCTCCCGGTAACAGTTCGAGATGCCACCTCAGTACAAGCATTTAAGTCTCACCTTAAAACTCATTTGTATACTCTAGCCTTTACATAGACTCCCTTTTTAGACCAGTTGATCTGCCGTTTCTTTCCTTTTTCTCCTATGTCCCACTCTCCCTTGTGGAGGGGGTCTGGTCCGATCCGGGGGCCATGTACTACTTGCCTGTGTATCGGCTGGGGACATCTCTGCGCTGCTGATCCGCCTCCGCTTGGGATGGTTTCCTGCTGGCTCCGCTGTGAACGGGACTCTCGCTGCTGTGTTGGATCCGCTTTGGACTGGACTCTCGCGACTGTGTTGGATCCATTATGGATTGAACTTTCACAGTATCATGTTAGACCCGCTCAACATCCATTGCTTTCCTCCTCTCCAAGGTTCTCATAGTCATCATTGTCACGGACGTCCCACTGGGTGTGAGTTTTCCTTGCCCTTATGTGGGCCTACCGAGGATGTCGTAGTGGTTTGTGCAGCCCTTTGAGACACTAGTGATTTAGGGCTATATAAGTAAACATTGATTGATTGATTGATATATATATATATATATATATATATATATATATATATGTATATGTGTGTATATGTATGTATACATACACACACAAATATGTATGTACATATATATGTATACAAACCCTGTTTCCATATGATTTGGGAAATTGTGTTAGATGTAAATATAAACAGAATACAATGATTTGCAAATCATTTTCAACCCATATTCAGTTGAATATGCTATAAAGACAAGATATTTGATGTTCAAACTCATAAACATTTTTTTTGTTGTTGTTGCAAATAATCACTAGCTTTAGAATTTGATGCCAGCAACACGTGACAAAGAAGTTGGGAAAGGTGGCAATAAATACTGATAAAGTTGAGGAATGCTCATCAAACACTTATTTGGAACATCCCACAGGTGTGCAGGCTAATTGGGAACAGGTGGGTGCCATGATGGGGTATAAAATCAGCTTCCCCAAGAATGCTCAGTCTTTCACAAGAAAGGATGGGGCGAGGTACACCCCTTTGTCCACAACTGCGTGAGCAAGTAATCAAACAGTTTAAGAACAACGTTGCTCATAGTGCAATTGTAAGAAATTTAGGGATTTCAACATCTACGGTCAGTAATATCATCAAAAGGTTCAGAGAATCTGGAAAAATCACTCCACGTAAGCGGCATGGCCGGAAACCAACATTGAATGACTGTGACCTTCGATCCCTCAGACGGCACTGTATCAAGAACCGACTTCAATCTCTAAAGGATATCACCACATGGGCTCAGGAACACTTCAGAAAACCACTGTTACTAAATACAGTTTGTCGCTACATCTGTAAGTGCAAGTTAAAGCTCTCCTATGCAAAGCTAAAGACATTTCTCAACAACATCCAGAAACGCCACCGGCTTCTCTGGGCCCGAGATCATCTAAGATGGACTGATGCAAAGTGGAAAAGTGTTCTGTGGTCTGACGAGTCCACATTTCAAATTGTTTTTGGAAATATTCGACATTGTGTCATCCGGACCAAAGAGGAAGCAAACCATCCAGACTGTTGTCGACGCAAAGTTCAAAAGCCAGCATCTGTGATGGTATGGGGGTGCATCAGTGCCCAAGGCATGGGTAACTTACACATCTGTGAAGGCAACATTAATGCTGAAAGGTACATACAGGTTTTGGAACAACATATGCTGCCATCGAAGCGCCGTCTTTTTCATGGACGCCCCTGCTTATTTCAGCAAGGCAATGCCAAGCCACATTCAGCACGTGTTACAACAGCGTGGCTTTGTAAAGAAAGAGTGCGGGTACTTTCCTGGCCCGCCTGCAGTCCAGACCTGTCCCCCATGGAAAATGTGTGGCGCATTATGACGCGTAAAATACGACAGCGAAGACCCCGGACTGTTGAACGACTGAAGCTCTACATAAAACAAGAATGGGAAAGAATTCCACTTTTGAAGTTTCAACAATTAGTTTCCTCAGTTCCCAAACGTTTATTGAGTGTTGTTAAAAGAAAAGGTGATGTAACACCGTGGTGAACATGCCCTTTCCCAACTACTTTGGCACGTGTTGCGGCCATGAAATTCTAAGTTAATTATTATTTGCAAAAAAAAAAAGTTTATGAGTTTGAACATCAAATATCTTGTCTTTGTAGTGCATTCAACTGAATATGGGTTGAAAATGATTTGCAAATCATTGTATTCCGTTTATATTTACATCTAACACAATTTCCCAACTAATATGGAAACAGGGTTTATGTATAAATACATATATATATACATATATATATTATATCAATATAATGAATATAAAATGATTCATAATTGGATACTAAGAGTATGTGAAATTTCGACTCTGGCAACCTCCTTAAAGCTTCGTAATCCGTCAAAAATATTGAGCAGCTAAAATTCGGCAAACGTGGATAATTGTGGCGTGTTTTGCATTTTCCCATCATGCTTTGCACGGGACTCAAATGGGTGTAATTTTGAACTATGTGTTGTGGTCGGACTTTATTTTTTTAAATATCCACAAAGTTCATGTGTGGGGTTTATTTGCTTGGATCGGGTCTTATATAAAGATGCTGTGCTTTGTTTGCTTTAAAGTGCAATTCATGGTCATTAACCATGAATGACTCACAATGTCTACTAATTGGTGGCAATGTTGCAGCTATTATTATGTTCAGATGGTTAAAATTACGACGCCGGCAAACATGTGACGCCAAAAAAGGACATTGCGGACGCACTTGGTCCGAGGGCCTGACATTGGGGCCCTCCTCTCCTGAACAGTATTTGTTTGAGGATTGAGACTGGTAGACCTCAACCAAGCCTGTGAGGGGGGGTAAGTGGGAGGGGGGGTTGTCGGTAAGATCCAGGACAGGGTGAAAGCAAAGAGGGGTGAGAGCGAAGCACGGAGAGGAGGGATAGAAAATGAAAATCCCATCGCTCGAACGCAATTTCAAAGGCGTGTGTGCTCTAGCCCAGAGCCGCGGGCGCACAAAGAGCACTTTGTCCCCGGCAGCAGAGCATCATGGGATACGAGATGAGCGAAGAATGCCCCGCTGCCCGCCACACAGCTGACTGGGAGCGCTCGGTGCCTCTCCCGACATGCATCCGACACAAATAGCTTCTTCGACACATTGCTAAAAAAAAAAAAAAAAAGATTAAAAACTCCGCACTGTACCCGCGTCACCTCTTGGGACGTGAGCGAGACCGCGCGGTGGTCCCACGGTCGATATGCGCCACTTGAATGCAGAGTGACACCCTAAGGGGGGGACTCATTCAGAGAGAACACCGACCGCCAAGTTCTACTTGCTGGGAGAGAGGCTGAGAAATACCAGCCAGAGGACATTTAAGGGCTGTTTATTGACAGTGTTGCACACACAAATGCACTTGAGAGTAGTCAGTGTGCAGCTTGTATAGCAATATAGATTTACTGTCCACTGAGAATGAGTCAACAAACAGCTTTTACTGTCTAAATAGCTGGCGACGCAAGTGAGTAAAACGATAATGGAACTTCCGACAGTCATGTATGTTGGGGGAGCTGCGGTTCATTAAAGCAGTGTTTTTCAACCACTGTGCCGCGGCAAACTAGTGTGCCCGTGACATACAGTCCGGTGTGCCGTGGGAGATGATCTAATTTCACATATTTGTGACAAAACGGAAATGCTGATTATCGGTCCTGCTAGACACCGACCTCTATTTAATAATACAACTTTAACATTTGACAACCAAATAATAAAACAAGGTGACTCGGTAAAAAAAATCTGGGTATTATCTTTGACCCAACTCTCTCCTTTGAGTCACACATTAAAAGCGTTACTAAAACGGCCTTCTTTCATCTCCGTAATATCGCTAAAATTCGCTCCATTCTGTCCACTAATGATGCCGAGATCATTATCCATGCGTTTGTTACGCCTCGTCTCGATTACTGTAACGTATTATTTTCGGGTCTCCCCATGTCTAGCATTAAAAGATTACAGTTGGTACAAAATGCGGCTGCTAGACTTTTGACAAGAACAAGAAAGTTTGATCACATTACGCCTGTACTGGCTCACCTGCACTGGCTTCCTGTGCACTTAAGATGTGACTTTAAGGTTTTACTACTTACGTATAAAATACTACACGGTCTAGCTCCATCCTATCTTGTCCATTGTATTGTACCATATGTCCCGGCAAGAAATCTGCGTTCAAAAGACTCCGGCTTATTAGTGATTCCTAAAGCCCAAAAAAAGTCTGCGGGCTATAGAGCGTTTTCCGTTCGGGCTCCAGTACTCTGGAATGCCCTCCCGGTAACAGTTCGAGATGCTACCTCAGTAGAAGAATTTAAGTCTCACCTTAAAACTCATTTGTATACTCCAGCCTTCAAATAGACCTCCTTTTTAGACCAGTTGATCTGCCGCTTCTTTTCTTTTTTCTCCTATGTCCCCCCCTCCCTTGTGGAGGGGGTCCGGTCCTATGACCATGGATGAAGTACTGGCTGTCCAGAGTCGAGACCCAGGATGGACCGCTCGTTGGGACCCAGGATGGACCGCTCGCCTGTGTATCGGTTGGGGACATCTCTACGATGCAGACCCGCCTCCCCTTGGGATGGTTTCCTGTGGACGGGACTCTCGCTGCTGTCTTGGATCCGCTTTGAACTGAACTCTCGCGGCTGTGTTGGAGCCACTATGGATTGAACTTTCACTACATGCCCCTAAAGCTGACCAACACGCCAGACTGTAGTCAGTTGGAAGCGTGTCTTAATGAAATTAAACAATGCATGTCCGCTAATTTTTTGCAACTTAACGCCAAAAAAACGGAAATGCTGATTATCGGTCCTGCTAGACACCGACTTCTATCTAATAATACAACTTTAACATTTGACAACCAAATAATAAAACAAGGTGACTCGGTAAAAAAAATATGGGTATTATCTTCGACCCAACATTCTCCTTTGAGCCACACATTAAAAGCGTTACTAAAACGGCCTTCTTTCATCTCCGTAATATCGCAAAAATTCGCTCCATTCTGTCCACTAAAGACGCCAAGATCATTATCCATGCGTTTGTTACGCCTCGTCTCGATTACTGTAACGTATTATTTTCGGGTCTCCCCATGTCTAGCATTAAAAGATTACAGTTGGTACAAAATGCGACTGCTAGACTTTTGACAAGAACAAGAAAGTTTGATCATATTACGCCTGTACTGGCTCACCTGTGCACTTAAGATGTGACTTTAAGGTTTTACTACTTACGTATAAAATACTACACGGTCTATCTCCATCCTATCTTGCCACTTGTATTGTACCATACGTCCCGGCAAGAAATCTGCCTTCAAAGGACTCCGGCTTATTAGTGATTCCTAAAGCCCAAAAAAAGTCTGCGGGCTATAGAGCGTTTTCCGTTCGGGCTCCAGTACTCTGGAATGCCCTCCCGGTAACAGTTCGAGATGCTACCTCAGTAGAAGCATTTAAGTCTCACCTTAAAACTCATTCGTATACTCTTGCCTTTAAATAGACCTCCTTTTTAGACCAGTTGATCTGCCGCTTCTTTTCTTTTTTCTCCTATGTCCCCCCCTGCCTTGGGGAATGGGTCCGGTCCAATGACCATGGATGAAGTACTGGCTGTCCAGAGTCGAGACCCAGGATGGACCGCTTGCCTGTGTATCGGTTGGGGACATCTCTACGCTGCTGATCCGCCTCTGCCTGGGATGGTTTCCTGTGGACGGGACTCTCGCTTCTGTCTTGGATCCGCTTCTAACTGAACTCTCGCGGCTGTGTTGGAGCCACTATGGATTGAACTTTCACTACATGCCCCTAAAGCTGACCAACACGCCGGACTGTAGTCAGTTGGAGGCGTGTCTTAAAGACATTAAACAATGCATGTCCGCTAATTTTTTGCAACTTAACGCCAAAAAAACGGAAATGCTGATTATCGGTCCTGCTAGACACCGACCTCTATTTAATAATACAACTTTAACATTTGACAACCAAATAATAAAACAAGGCGACTCGGTAAAAAAATCTGGGTATTATCTTCGACCCAACTCTCTCCTTTGAGTCACACATTAAAAGCGTTACTAAAACGGCCTTCTTTCATCTCCGTAATATCGCTAAAATTCGCTCCATTCTCCTAAAGCTGACCAACACGCCGGACTGTAGTCAGTTGGAGGCGTGTCTTAAAGAAATTAAACAATGCATGTCCGCTAATTTTTTGCAACTTAACGCCCAAAAAACGGAAATGCTGATTATCGGTCCTGCTAGACACCGACCTCTATTTAATAATACAACTTTAACATTTGACAACCAAATAATAAAACAAGGCGACTCGGTAAAAAAATCTGGGTATTATCTTCGACCCAACTCTCTCCTTTGAGTCACACATTAAAAGCGTTACTAAAACGGCCTTCTTTCATCTCCGTATTATCGCTAAAATTCGCTCCATTCTGTCCACTAAAGACGCCGAGATCATTATCCATGCGTTTGTTACGCCTCGTCTCGATTACTGTAACGTATTATTTTCGGGTCTCCTCATGTCTAGCATTAAAAGATTACAGTTGGTACAAAATGCGGCTGCTTGACTTTTGACAAGAACAAGAAAGTTTGATCACATTACGCCTGTACTGGCTCACCTGCACTGGCTTCCTGTGCACTTAAGATGTGACTTTAAGGTTTAACTACTTACGTATAAAATACTAGCTCCAGCCTATATTGCCGATTGTATTGTACCATATGTCCCGGCAAGAAATCTGCGTTCAAAAGACTCCGGCTTATTAGTGATTCCCAAAGCCCAAAAAAAGTCTGCGGGCTATAGAGCGTTTTCCGTTCGGGCTCCAGTACTCTGGAATGCCCCCCCGGTAACAGTTCGAGATGCTACCTCAGTAGAAGCATTTAAAACTCATTTGTATACTCTAGCTTTTAAATAGACCTCCTTTTTAGACCAGTTGATCTGGCGCTTCTTTTCTTTTTTCTCTTATGTCCCCCCCTCCCTTGTGGAGGGGGTCCGGTCCGATGACCATGGATGAAGTACTGGCTGTCCAGAGTCGAGACCCAGGATGGACCGCTCGTCGGGACCCGGGATGGACCGCTCGCCTGTGTATCGGTTGGGGACATCTCTACGCTGCTGATCCGCCTCCGCTTGGGATGGTTTCCTGTGGACGGGACTCTCGCTGCTGTCTTGGATCCGCTTTGAACTGAACTCTCGCGGCTGTGTTAAAGCCACTATGGATTGAACTTTCACAGTATCATGTTAGACCCGCTCGACATCCATTGCTTTCGGTCCCCTAGAGGCGGGGGGGTTGCCCACATTTGAGGTCCTCTCCAAGGTTCTCATAGTCATCATTGTCAGTGGCGTCCCACTGGGTGTGAGTTTTCCTTGCCCTTTTGTGGGTTCTTCCGAGGATGTCGTAGTCGTAATGGTTTGTACAGTCCTTTGAGACATTTGTGATTTAGGGCTATATAAATAAATATTGATTGATTGATTGATTGATTGAAAAACAGTTTTTGCAAACCAGTAATTATAGTCTCCAAATTATGTGTTGTTTTTTTTAAATGTCGGTGCTGTCTATAGCTGTGTAATACTCTTCCATATCAGTAGGTGGCAGGCGGCAGCTAATTGCTTTGTAAATGCAGGTAGAAAGGTGTCTTGTGCTTAAACCAGAGGTGTCAAACTCAAACACAGAGTGGGCCGAAATTTAAAACTGAACAAAGCCGCGGGCCAAGGTTGAACAAATGAACCTTTTAATAGGGACCCAAACAAGTTTTGCATTGAATATTGAACAAGCAAGGCTTATATAACTTTCTAGTGACATGCAAAATCGAGTTTCAAATAATAATAATAATAATTTAAAAAATATCAATTCAAATACAAATGTAATCCCTTTTCTATTTACAGCCTTCTGAGGTAAATATCAAAATATATTGTAGCGTCCCGAAAGAGTTAGTGCTGCAAGGGGGTCTTGGGTATTTGTTCTGTTATGTTTATGTTATGTTGCAGTGCAGATGTTCTCCCGGAATGTGTTTGTCATTCTTGTTTGGTGCGGGTTCACAGTGTGGCGCCTATTTGTAACACTGTTAAAGTTGTTTATACGGCCACCCTCGGTGTGACCTGTATGGCTGTTGGCTAAGTATGCCTTGCATTCACTTATGTGTGTGTAATAGCTGCATATATTATGCGAGTGGGTCTGCACGCTGTTTGTATGGAGGAAATGCGGACGTGACGACAGGTTGTAGAGAATGCTAAAGGCAGTGCCTTTAAGGCCCGCCCTCGATATTGTTGTCTGGGTGGAAATCGGCAGAATGTTTGCCCCGGGAGATTTTCGGGAGGGGCACTGAACTTCGGGATTGGCAAGTGCGAGAAATTGCGCTGTTTCAGCGGCACTGCCGCTGTGTAATAACGGCGGGCCAGCTGTATTGTTAATTTGATATTGCCTCAAGGGCCAAATTAAATTTGACGCCCATGGCTTAAACCAAAAATGAACAAAAGGTGAGTGCACTTAAGAAAAGGCTTTGCAGCTTAGGGAAGGATATGCAGAGCGAAACCACAACTGAACTGGCTGCAAAGTAAAGAAAAACAGAATGCTGGACGACAGCAAAAACTTACTGCGTAGCAAAAACGGCGTCCACAATGTAAATCCGAACAATGTCCCCACAAAGACAGATAAAACAACTGAAATATTCTTGATTGCTAAAACAAAGTAAATGCAGGAAATATCGCTCGAAGGAAGACATGAAACTGCTACAGGAAAATACCAAAAAAATGAAAAAAAGTCACCAAAATAGGAGCGCTAAAACACTGCGCACAGGAAAACAGCAAAAAACTCCAAATAAGTCATGGCATGACGTGACAGTACACCTACTTTGAGACAAGAGCTATATTGATGCATGCTTGGTTATGCTTTAAGGTCCATCCATCCATCCATCCATTTTCTACCGCTTATTCCCTTTGGGGTGGCGGGGGGTGTTGGTGCCTATCTCAGCTACAATCATATCCAACAATTGCGACAATGACTTTTAACTGTCAACTGAGTTGATGATTTCTGCTGGTGGTGTGCCTGCGGATTTTTTCAACGCAAAAATGTGCCTTGGCTCAAAAAAGGTTGAAAAACACTGCATTAAAGGACCCATGCCATTAGTGTCGAAAACAGCCGGCAACACAAGTGAGTAGCAAGATAATTGTCTATTGCCTACAGTCAATCAGGGTGGTGTAAGCGTCATGGTCTGTGGCGACACGAGTGCTGCCGGTACTGGTGGAGCTGCGGTTCTTTAAAGGATACATTCCATTATCGTCTGAATATCTGGCAACATAAATGGTTGGTTGGTTGAAGTTTATTTCGTATAAGTGTGTAGCCAGATAATTGTTTCTTGCCTCCAGTCAAGCATGGCGGTGTAAGAGTCATGGTCTGTGGCGACACGAGAGCTGCCGGCACTGGGGGAGCTGCGGTTCATTAAAGGACACATTCCTTATTGTATAAATAGCTGGTGACCTAAATGGTTGGTTGGTTGGTTGGTTGGTTGTTTGGTTGTGTGTAGCAAAATAATTGTTTCTTGCCTCCAGTCAAGCATGGCGGTGTAAGAGTCATGGTCTGTGGCGACACGAGAGCTGCCGGCACTGGGGGAGCTGCGGTTCATTAAAGGACACATTCCTTTTTGTATAAATAGCTGGTGACCTAAATGGTTGGGTGGTTGGTTGGTTGGTTGGTTGGTTGTGTGTAGCAAAATAATTGTTTCTTGCCTTCAGTCAAGCATGGCGGTGCAAGAGTCATGGTCCGTGGCGACACGAGAGCTGCCAGCACTGGGGGAGCTGTGGTTCATTAAAGCACACATTCCTTATTGTATAAATAGCTGGTGACCTAAATGGTTGGGTGGTTGGTTGGTTGGTTGGTTGGTTGGTTGGTTGGTTGGTTGTGTGTAGCAAAATAATTGTTTCTTGCCTCCAGTCAAGCATGGCGGTGTAAGAGTCATGGTCTGTGGCGACACGAGAGCTGCCGGTACTGGGGGAGCTGCGGTTCATTAAAGGACACATTCCTTATTGTATAAATAGCTGGTGACCTAAATGGTTGGTTGGTTGGTTGGTTGGTTGGTTGGTTGGTTGGTTGGTTGTGTGTAGCAAAATAATTGTTTCTTGCCTCCAGTCAAGCATGGCGGTGTAAGAGTCATGGTCTGTGGCGACACGAGAGCTGCCGGTACTGGGGGAGCTGCGGTTCATTAAAGGACACATTCCTTTTTGTATAAATAGCTGGTGACCTAAATGGTTGGGTGGTTGGTTGGTTGGTTGGTTGGTTGTTTGGTTGGTTGGTTGCGTGTAGCAAAATAATTGTTTCTTGCCCTCAGTCAAGCATTGAGGTGTAAGAGTCATGGTCTGTGGCGACACGAGAGCTGCCAGCAATAGGGGAGCTCCGGTTCATTAGAGGACCCATGCCATTAGTGTCTAAACAGCTGGCAACACAAGGGAGTAGCAAGATAATTGTCTATTGCATACAGTCTATCAGGGTGGTGTTAGCGTCATGGTCTGTGGCGACACGAGTGCTGCCGGCACTGGGGGAGCTGGGGTTTATTAAAGAAAACATTCCATTATTGTATAAACAGCTGGCCACACAAGCAATTCCCAAGATAATTGTGTCTTGCCTACGGTCAATCAGGGTGGTGTAAGCGTCATGGTCTGGGACTGCACGACTGTTGCCGGCAATGGGGGAGCTGGGGTTCATTACAAGACACATTCCAATATTGTCTAAACATCTGGCGACATAAATGGTTGGTTGGTTGAAGTTTATTTCATATAAGTGTGGAGCAAGATAATTGTTTCTTGCCTCCAGTCATGGTCCGTTTTTTATTTACATTTACACAACGTGCCAACTTCACTGCTTTTGGGTTTTGTACTTGTGGAGGGTGGGGCATGGCCTGCGGGCCTGCCGCGGAACAGAGTGTGCAAGGACCAGCCTCGAAGTAGATTGCCCGGCTGTGCCTTTTTATCTAATCACCCGTCGCCTTTATTAGCAGCAGCCGGAACGAGACAAGTAGTTGGAGTTGGAGTTGGAGCCAGAAAAATAGAGGGACACGGACTAAGAAGAAGACATTTTGTTGGAAAGCAAAAGCCTCTCAACATTTATGAAAATAAAACAGTGTTGTACCCTGAAATCCGGGCTCTCGTGGCAGTGTGTGGTGGTCCGAGGAACCCACTAGAGGTCAACATCTACAGTACCTTTGCGGTAAAATGTTATATGAGGCGCCCTTTCGTTCATTCATTGACATTTATTATGTGCTCCTTCATACAAAGTGGGGACCTTGTGCTCCTTCATACAAAGTGGGGACCTTGTGCTCCTTCATACAAAGTGGGGACCTTGAGCTCCTTCATACAAAGTGGGGACCTTGTGCTCCTTCATACAAAGTGAGGACCCCCAACAAATGGTGGGGCCCTACATCCAGGGAGGGGCGTGGCCCGAATGGCAGACATGTAGAGGAATCACAGAGACATCCAAATGTCAACACAGTTTTTGTCTTGATCAATACCAAGTTCTGTCTTCCATGCTGGTCGTTTTTTGCACCAAGTCAATTGTTTCCTGGTGGACTTTGAAAATGCCAACCATTGATAAATCATGCTGGCCTTTGCCTTGATCTCATCAACTTTGAAAGCAATTGTATGTTTGTGCTCTAACTGCCAAAATTGGATTTAGGAAAAAGACAGACGACAGTATCAAAAAAAAGATTCTGTGTTCTGAACTCCTGCTTCCATGAAAGACTGTAATGCCCTCTATGTTATTGCTGTGAATACTAATTCTATGCTTTTCTTAACCGAAATTCATCTATTTATTCTGCAACTTAAACGTATTCTTCTTCTCCAGATTTTGGCACGCTCTACCTTCCACATTTTTCACCATAATCAAACTGTTCCAACTTAAAACTGTTCCGCCTATTTGGGAATTGCGGGTTTTCCCTTGAAAAATTAAGTTTTCCCAAAATTCCAGGAATTACTTAATATTTCTCAATTAAAAATGTTAACCCAATTGAAAAATACCAACACCAACTCATTCAGAACATTAAAATCTTTAAACATTTTCCCCAAAAAAATCCCTCTTTTCCCGAAATTCCCATTAAAGTGAATAAGGACATTTTTCAAAGCTCCACAATTTTCATCCAATTCAAACCATTCCAACTCCCAAATATTCAGCCTGTTAAAAATGGTGTGCTTTCCTTCAACAATTTAAAAAAACTTCCCGGATTTCCAATAATTCACAGTTTTCAGGGAAATGTTCCTCATTCAAAATTAATTGTCCATTTATTTTAAATCCACAAAGTTGCCAACCAATACAAACCATTTCACCTTCAACATGTTCCACTCATCCTGGATATTCAAAAAATTCCAGGAATCCACAGATTTCCCCTTTTTTGAGCCTTTTTCTGGCGACTACTCCTTCCACATTTTTTAACCCACTTCAGCTTTTCCACCGTCAAAACATTTCTCTTAATCAGGACAAAAAAACAAAGTTATTCTTTGAACTGGAAAAATTCCCAGTTTTCCCGAAATTCCAGGAATTCCTTAATACAATTTCTCAATTAAAAATGTTAACATTCAACATTTTTAGGCCCAATTGAAAAATTCCAACACCAACCGTTTCAACTCATTCAGAACATTCAAGTCTTTTAACATTTTCCAAATAAATTTGCGCTTTTCCAGAATTTCTCATTGAAATAAATGGAGCATTTTTCAAAGTTCCACAATTCCAAC
Organism: Nerophis ophidion; assembly: GCF_033978795.1. NCBI lineage: Eukaryota > Metazoa > Chordata > Actinopteri > Syngnathiformes > Syngnathidae > Nerophis > Nerophis ophidion. Next base: position 9,993,910 of record NC_084611.1, on the reverse strand, counting down.
ATTTTTCATCCGATTCAAACCGTTCCAACTCCAAAATGTTAAAAATTATGTGCATTCTTTTAACAATTAAAAAAAAAAAAATTCCTGGATTTCCAAGAATTCCCGGGTTTTAGGGACATTTCCCCCATTCAAAATGAATTGTCAATTTTTTTAAACTTCCACAATTTGCACAGTTTTCAGCCGATTCAAACCATTCTAACATCAACACATTCCACTTATCCGTTTCGCACGTTCCCAAGTTACAAACCAAATTCCTTTTTTTCCTGGAAATTTTAACTATTCTTATATGCATTTTACATTTTGTCAGCATTTCAGTTCAACTTTAGCATTGGCGAATTCACACACAATTCCTCCAAGAATTGCCTCATCTAGTTAGGGACCGAATGTACCTTTGAGACAGAGGACCCTATTGTATTTCTAAGGTTTTATTATTATTATTATACCGCCGCCTCTTTGAGCTGTAATTTGACCCCTTTAACATGCTTCAAAACTCACCAAATTTAACACACACATCAGAACTGGCGAAAATTGCGATCTAATCAAAAAACCAAAACCCAAAACTCAAAATTGCACTGTAGGAAAAAACACAAACAAAACTGTTTGTAACTTCCATTAAGAATGTTATAGAGACATGACACAAAAATCTCTATGTAGGTCTGACATAGACCTAGATTTCATACACTGACCCTTTAGCAAAAATCAACAGGAAGTTGGCAAAAACCCCTTCAAAACAAAAGTTCCCTAAAAAAATGCCATTTTTGCCTCTTTGAGCTGTAATTTGCCCCCCTTAAAATGCTTCAAAACTCACCAAACCGGACACACGCATCAGGACTGGCAAAAAGTGCGATCTAATAATAAATTTTTTTTTAAAACTCAAAATTGCGCTCTACTGCCCCTAGGAATAAAACACAGACAATACTGCTCCTAGGAAGAAAACACGGACCAAACTGCTTGTAACTTCCGGTAGGAATGTCGTAGAGACATGACACACAAATCTCTATGTAGGTCTGACTTAGACCTAGGTTTCATACACTGACCTCCTTCAGCAAAAATCAACAAGAAGTTGGCAAAAACCCCTTCAAAACAAAAGTTTCCTAAAAAAAAATGTAATTTTTGCCTCTTTTAGCTGTAATTTGCCCCCCCTTAAAATGCTTCAAAACTCACCAAACCGGACACACGCATCAGGACTAGCAAAATTTGCGATCTAATAATAAAAAATAAAAAATAAATCGAAATTGCGCTCTAGTGCCTCCTAGGAATAAAACACAGACAAAACTGCTCCTAGGAAGAAAACACGGACCAAACTGCTTGTAACTTCCGGTAGGAATGTCGTAGAGACATGACACAAAAATCTCTATGTAGGTCTGACTTAGACCTAGATTTCATACACTAATCTTCTTCAGCAAAAATCAACAGAAAGTTGGCAAAAACCCCTTCAAAACAAAAGTTCCCTAAAAAAATGCCATTTTTGCCTCTTTGAGCTGTAATTTGCCCCCCTTAAAATGCTTCAAAACTCACCAAACTGGACACACGCATCAGGACTGGCAAAATGTGCGATCTAATAATACATTTTTTTTTAAAACTCAAAATTGCGCTCTACTGCCCCTAGGAATAAAACACAGACAACACTGCTCCTAGGAAGAAAACACGGACCAAACTGCTTGTAACTTCCGGTAGGAATGTCGTAGAGACATGACACACAAATCTCTATGTAGGTCTGACTTAGACCTACATTTCATACACTGACCTCCTTCAGCAAAAATCAACAAGAAGTTGGCAAAAACCCCTTCAAAACAAAAGTTTCCTAAAAAAAATGTAATTTTTGCCTCTTTTAGCTGTAATTTGCCCCCCTTAAAATGCTTCAAAACTCACCAAACCGGACACACGCATCAGGACTAGCAAAATTTGCGATCTAATACTAAAAAATAAAAAATAAATCGAAATTGCGCTCTAGTGCCTCCTAGGAATAAAACACAGACAAAACTGCTCCTAGGAAGAAAACACGGACCAAACTGCTTGTAACTTCCGGTAGGAATGTCGTAGAGACATGACACAAAAATCTCTATGTAGGTCTGACTTAGACCTAGATTTCATACACTAATCTTCTTCAGCAAAAATCAACAGAAAGTTGGCAAAAACCCCTTCAAAACAAAAGTTCCCTAAAAAAATGTCATTTTTGCCTCTTTGAGCTGTAATTTGACGCCCTTAAAATGCTTCAAAACTCACCAATTTTGACACGCACATCAGGACTGGCAAAATGTGCGATCTAATAATAAAAAATTTTAAAAAACTCAAAATTGCGCTCTACTGCCCCTAGGAATAAAACACAGACAATACTGCTCCTAGGAAGAAAACACGGACCAAACTGCTTGTAACTTCCGGTAGGAATGTCGTAGAGACATGAAACAAAAACCTCTATGTAGGTCTCACTTAGACCTACATTTCATTCATTAACATGCATCCATCCATCCATTTTGTACCGCTTATTCCCTTTCAGGGTCGTGGGGGGCACTGGCGCCTATCTCAGCTACAATCGGGCGGAAGGCAGTGTACACCCTGGACAAGTCGCCACCTCATCGCAGGGCCAACACAGATAGACAGACAACATTCACACACTAGGGCCAATTTAGTGTTGCCAATCAACCTATCCCCAGGTGCATGTCTTTGGAAGTGGGAGGAAGCCGGAGTACCCGGAGGGAACCCACGCATTCACGGGGAGAACATGCAAACTCCACACAGAAAGATCCCGAGCCTGGATTTGAACCCAGGATTGCAGGAACTTCGTATTGCGAGGCAGACGTCCTAACCCCTCTGCCACCGGAACATCTTTCAGCAAAAATCAACAGGAAGTTGACAATTACCCCTTCAAAACAAAAGTTGTTGTTTTTTTCAAACATTATCTCCTCTGAGCGCGTTTGTTGTGTCGGCTTCAAACTAGCACAGGAAAGAGATTGAACCCTTCCGGTTAAAAGTTGACGAGATAGTTTTTCCTACTGCTCCGGTTTTGATTTTACGAGCCTTCAAAGAAGCTCTGCGCTGATGCTGCTGCCGTCTCGGGATGGCCGCTTAAAAGCAGGACCACACAATGCAGGTAAAGATATGTTGACTGGGCGAAAGAAGGAGGCACCAGTTTGACACCAGGATACAGAGAAGGTAGGTAATGTGCAGGTAAATACATGTTGTCCGGGTGATGGCAGGAAGCACCGGCGTGTGTGGGTGGAAGAAAGAAGCACCAGTGTGACCCCAGGATGCAGGGATGGTAGGTAATGTGCAGGTAAAGATATGTTGAATGGGTAAAGGCAGGAAATACCAGCAAAAGTCGGTCCCGTCCATCGCTGCTTGCAGCTTTAATTGGATTTGTATTTCTATTCATTGTTAAAATATGACTTTGGCACACGTAAGCAAAGATTGGGTAAAAAAAAACAAGCAAAACTGATTGAGGTTTTGTCAAATGACGATCTCCGGTAAGTTCCATTCGGCGTGCGGGCTTGTTTGGTGTTGGCGTGTTCCTTCATTCTTTGATTTTTTTTTTTTTTATGAGCCGGCAGCCCATCCTG